>NC_072735.1:171588348-171888348 GCF_026930045.1 Uloborus diversus | reverse complement strand
TTACGGTACTGCCATGGGTAGGCAAAGGGCAGTAACTGCAAAATTTTCATTTTATTTTTTCCTTCCTCCCCCATTGCAAATTAGCTTCATTTTGCACTAGCGGCATCCGCACGACTTTACCCGTAGTAGAAAATTCAAACTTCATTTCATTCACCCTATATTTACAAATAATGGTGAATTTGTCACAAATTTGCATGTCGATGATCGCATATTGTAGTTTGCTCGACCGCGATATAGTAATTTGTTCGTCCACGTTCTGATCATTTGTGTGGTAAAACGTTCTTAAAATTGAAATAGAAAAAGAAGAAAATTGAATGTTCGAAAAAACGCATCGAGGTGCACACTCCAATGCTACAAACAAATTTAGTGAAAATTTTCATGAAAATCTGCCGAGCGGTCTAGGCGCTATGCACGTAACAGACATGCAAACATCCAGAAACACAGGTTTTCAACTTTATTATTATTAGTAAAGAAGCCTGCTCATTAGAATTTTGCTGAAAAAAACCCGCAGAAAAATGTCTTAATTTTAACATTTCAAAATTAGTACTGAATCGAAAACCGGTTCTTTCAAATATCTCGAAAATTCATTTCTGCGTAAAATGCAGTTTTTCTGCCCATAGCAGTACCTACATAGAGCTTTGAGTAAAAATGTTAAACACGATAAAATAGGGTAGTCACGATTTGTAGTTTTATTTATTGAGTAATTAATAGCCTGCAGCTTTTCCGCAGGCATATTCAAATAAAAGTTGAAATCTTGCAGAAATCGGTGAAATCGCATCAGATTTCTTGCAGATGCTCATAAATTCAGACGTCATTACATAGCTCGTCGAAATAAATGTAATTCACATATATACGTACAAAAAAATCAAATAAAAATTGATCCGTGTACGGTTAAAATGGCAATGCTAATTGAAACATAAGCAGAAAGTACATCTTTTTCTCCGCACATAGTATAAAAAAAAATTTCCCAGACAGTTGTAAGATTGAGCAAACATTTTTTTAAATTCTCAAAACATTTAAGTATTGACAAGAATTTAAACCTTTTGACTGTTTATTTTGCTGTAAAATCATACTGGGCTGAATATAATGTAAGGACAAGAGGCATTTAATGAATTAGTAGCTTCTGTCATAGATAGAAAAGCATTAAAAATTCATTGAGATTGTATTATGGTTTTTGATTTATACGTTTTTCAAATTAAAAACCAGATTTTCTCTGGGGGACAAGAAATACAAGAAACAACATTTCTTTTTTTTTTAAAGGAGGTGTGTAACTTAAATAAAACTTTTAACGTTAATGGAACACGACGGCACTAGTAATAGATATGCTTAAGACATCGCTTTCAGGTTAACTCAATTTTCAGATCCTTTTAATGCATTTAGACTTTTAAAACTATTTTTCTTTCGTGCAACTACATCTCATCTAACGTTTGGCTGCTTCAGGGTCCTCTGAATTGGTTAATTCTATTTTTATTTGCTCAATTTTGAAAAAAAAATCCGAACCCCAGTAACAGACACCGACAATTCTGATAATACTCAGTAGCAGATAGGATGAGGAAATGAGTAACGGACAGAATTCCCCTTTTCTCTTTACAATGTGCAAAAATTCCTTATTTTTGGGTGTAAAACCTTATCAAATTCAAATAAACATGAAACAAAGGCAAACCTTGTGGTGGCTATTTATAACCTTCCACCAATGCCTTGTAAATACCAACCGGCTCAAAAAAAATCACTCTTATAAACACTAGATCTGTGCAAGGTATACAATGGACACATCAATTTAAATCGCCCGCTTAAAATACTAATTTTTAAATCCAAACTTGCCACTGCTGTTACTCGACCCTTGCCTCTTACTGGTGCCGTTACCATAATGCTTAATTTTGGAGCGAATTCCAATTTAAAGAATCAGTTAAAAACAAAGAAAAGTCTTTCTATTGAAACTCGAAGTTTAACCAAAACCATTTACTTAATATAAGAAACAAAAACAAAAAACATTTACCTCTGAGTACCTCTGCATTAGTTATGATATGAAAACACAGCACACTTATTAGTACAAAAAAAAAAAAATTAAAAGTTTATGTCCACAAATGAGCCTTATATTCACATAACCCACACAACACGCGAACAGGTCATTTAAACTTGAGTGTTCAACATTAAACAAATCACCGCCGACAAAATGTCACTTTACTCTTTTTCCATCTTTATTTAATTACATTTCAGTTTTGACAAGAATGTAATTTTTTTGACTGTTTATTTTGCTGTGAAATCTTACTAGGGTCAATAGAATGTAATGGCAATGAAGCATTTAATGAATTTGTAACTTCTGCTTAAAGTAGAAAAGCGTAAACATTTAGTCGGGATTGATAGTACTATGGTATATTCAGTAAGTTACCGCCCTATAGCCATGGCTAAGGCCAGATATACATGAAATACACCGTCAGCTCAGTCATTCCAGCCGAGGACTGTAGTTTCGTGCTTATTAGCACTCATCAACCCGGCATAGGAAGTGACTGACATGGAGGTGGAAAACCTCTTAAGGAAGCCAAGAGTGCCAAACATACCGGTAGCTCGTCTGGGGTCAGTGACAATTGTATATCAGCTACCAGTTTGTTTGGAACTCTTGGCTTCCTTAAGAGGTTTTCCACCTCCAGCTCAGTCACTTCCTATCCCGGGCTTATGAGTGCTAGTAAGCGCGAAACTGCAGTCTTCGGCTGGAGTCTGAGCTGGCGGTGTATTTCGTGTAGTACTAAGGTTTCTGATTTATACTTTCTTCAAATGAAATACAAGATTTTGCTGGCGGAATGGAAATACAAGAAATAACGCTTCCCCCTTTATAGCAAGTGTGTAGCTTAAGTAACTACGTCAATGGGGAACACGATTGAAAATTATTTTTCATTGTCAAACAACTGTTTGGGAGCTTAATGCTTAATTATGAACGAATATTAGTTTACCGAGTCAGTTATAAACAAAAAATAAAGTATTTTTCTATTGAAACACGAAGCATAAACCAAAAAAATTTACTAACTATAAGAAACAAAAACTAAAAATATTTACCTTTGAGTATCTCTGCATTAGTTATGATATGAAAACACAGCACAATTATTAGTACGAAAAAAAAAATAAATGTTTATGCCCGCAAATGAGCCTTATCCACATAACCCACGCTACACGCGAACAGTTCATTTAAGCCTGAGCGTTCGACATTAAACAAATCACCGCCGACAAAATGTCACCTTGCACTTTTTCCATCTTTATTTAATTGTCCCTCGTTACACGTTGAACGGTGCAATTAGAACAATCCGCACGTCATTAAGTCTTTTAACGAACTTTTATTCGCAATTTTTAACGCAGATAGAACTAGGGGTTGAGTTAATTTCTGTCTTGTCACTTTAGTTAATTATGATGACGTAGTTTTGCTCTTCCTGCGTATGTGGGCTTCTTTTTTTGGATGGTTTCGTCGTTAGAACTGATTTTGCGCTTCGTAATTTTTAGTTGACTTTGCGTTATTGAGTTCTTGTTCCGCTGAAATTACCTTATATACTTTTTTTCTTTGTTTCGGCTAAGTGATGTTTCTGAATATAAGTCTCCCAAATAAAACAACTTAGACAAAACCAGTGTTTTTGGTTACCAAAATAACTTTGTCTCGTTCTTAACCATATCAGACGGAATATCGAAATACTTAACCAAAAGTGTTTTTAATTGGTAGACAGTGTACTATGGTAAAGAGTATCTTATATACAAAATTTCAAGTTTATAGGTGAGAAATTAAAAGAGTTATGACGCGTCCAATAATGCGGACATATATTATTGAAATACATATTTCAGATAATAAAACGATGAAACATCAAACAAACTTCTTTGTAAAATATTCTCTAAACAATAATAAAATATAATACAAGCATTTGAAATGATTAGTATAAGATTATATATTTTAAAATTTTTTTTTAAAAAATTCGCTTTTGCGACGAGAATCCGTGGTTGGGAAAATGAGCTAGTCCCATTTTCCCAACCCCTATTTCTTTATGTTGTCAATCCCAAAATGAAAAATTATTGAACAAATAATAATAAGCAGACTGTAAAGAGTCGATTAAGAAAAAAAATCGAGTAATTTATTCAATTAATAAATGATTAGCAGCTGTTTAAAGTTCATATCCGGTATACCAGACGCCACGTCTGAAAGGGTTTTAAAGTAAATTTTAAGTTGGTATTGTCAAATGCATTTTTGCTATCAAGGATTACTTTCTGAAAAATAATATCACGTACTCTGCCGTGCGCAGGTATACAGCAGTATCTGCAGAAATGAGTTTTCGGTAGACTTGAAAAAATGTGTGTCGGATACAATCCTAACAATATTGAAATATCGAAACTAGATGTTTTTGTTAAAGGAAACCAAATAAGCAAGCTTTCTTTATTACTAATAATAAAGCTGAAAGTATGTGTCTCTGAAGCTCTGGATGTCTGGTTCTCTGTTACTCGCATAGCGCCTAGACTGTTCGGCGTTTTTTTATGAAATTTGGCACATAATTAGTTCGTAGCATAGGGGTGAGCACCTCGAAGCGATTTTTCGAAAATTCGATTTTCTTCTTTTTCTACTCCAATTTTATGCTCATTTTACCGAGCTAATTACCATAACATGCACGAGCAAATTAACATAACACATTGACGTGAAATTCTTCTTCCATTATTTGTAAATATACAGTCGAACCAAATGATCTTTTTATTTTTACTGCGGAAAAAGCCGTGCGGGTACCGCTAGTTTACAATATAGCTACGGTAAAATAAATGACAAAAATGCAAAACTAGAAAAATAATAATAAATATAACAAAATGGAAAAATTAGCAGTTACTATCCTTTACCTGTCCACAACCGTATTACAATTTCTTGGTAGTGAAATTTATTGACCGAAAGGCAAAGTTTTCCTCTCATTAATTTCCTCTCATTGATTTCCATCTCATTAATGGAAATTTCGAACACATTCTGTAATATTGATGTATTTCTTGTCGTTAAAATGATTTCTCTTATACTAACGTATTTTCGTGAGCTCTTTGTAATAAGAAAAATTTACGTCTCGTGAAATATTGTTTTTACTTCCTTTTACAAAAAAGGAAATATTGTATTCACGAAAAAATTTTCACTCAAAAATTGACGTTAATTTCCATTTTACTCACACTCGAATGAATACTGAGTTTTTTTTCCGAATCGACCACACATGGATATAGTGACTCCCAAAAGTGTTTGTACACTTTGAAATTTTGTAGTAAAACCAAAATAACGCAAAACTGAATTCCAATATGAAATCAAATTTTTTTCCACACCATTCCTATGCCATTCTGAATAAAACCCAGTAGTTTTTTTTTAAATATTGCCAGATTTTATTTTTGAAATTTGTCAAAAAACGAAGAGACAGAAAAAATACGCCACAAAAGTCGTCGTACACTGAAATATTTTCGAATAAATTCGTAATTAAAATTATCATCTGTGGTTTTTTTTTTATTATTTTTGCATTGTAATGACACTTTAAAGTCATTTGCCATTATTTTTTTTGTTTATTTATTCCCTAATATTCTGCTTATTATTTTTAAATGGTAGGTATGAGTACAAAACAACAAACACGATTCGAAATTTGATTTTTTCCCACTCACAGTAGACATAAATTGGTTTAAAATGTCTCTAAATTAGTTAATTTATACCATTCTATAGTGAAGTGCTTGATAGAATGATTTAAAGACAAGAATCGGACCGAAAACAAGGTAAGAAAAGGTCAACTGACAAAGTTAACAAAGCGTGATCGGAGGTTTACAGTTAAAAAAATTATGAAAAATACACATTTGAGAGCTGAAAAAATTTCTGCAGAATTAAATGAAACATTTTATGTTTAATTTTCACCTAAAATTGTTCGCCAAGTTCTCTGATTACCTGGATTAAAAGGGGACCGCTTTCCGTAGAAATTTTCTTGTTCGTGCGAAAAACAGTAAGCTTGCGCTTTTCGTCGTAATATCAATGATAATTTAGCTCAAAACGTTTTAGAACTTACTTATAGATGAAAACAAATTCAACATTTTGAGTTAAATTGTTGTATAATTGTAAATAGAAGAAAAAATGATTAATTTAATCTTAAGAACTTAGTTGGATCAGTTAATCAAAACGGTGAAGGTGTTCTTGTGTGAGGGTGCATAATAGCATCAGGACTTGGAAATTTGGAATTTTTTGATGAAATAATGAATCATGCTGTTTATTTAAATATTTTAAAAAACAATTTTAAACTATTAGCCCAAAATTTGGTAATCGAAAACAACTTTGTTTTTTTATCGAGATAACGACAAGAAGCGCACGTTTGCGTTTGGTGCCTCAAAAATTGTCCTTAAACTTAGAAATATCTCCTCAATCGTCAGATTTAAACTTAATGAACATATTTGGAGATATCTGGTATCTAGATTATGAAAATACACCATTGAAACGAAAAGCGAACTAGAAACAGTAAGGCTAGAGGTGCGGCTGAACGCTTACTCAGAAATTGCACAAAAAAAGAAAGAAAAAACAATGAAATCTATTCCCAGACGTTTAAAAGCTGTTGTTGATACTGCATCATATTCTACTAAATAATAACTTTGTAAAAAGTTAGATTATTTACTAATTTTTTGACATTTTTTTGAAGTGTACGAAGACTTTTGTGAGATAAAATTTCCGGCACTTTTTGGTTTTTGGTTTTTTAAAAATTATGTTTTTAATGTTTTATTAAAAAATTTCATGTAGTTTTGTTAAAAAACATATCATAGATCTTATAATAAAATACCTATTTCGAAATAATAATTCTAACCAATGGATAATGGCCTATTTCATTCAAAGTCGTAGGTGTACGAACACTTTTGGGAGCCACTGTATGCCTAAGAACGCATAGACACGTGAAATATCCATTTAGTCGATTTCCGAGTTAATTACAACGAGTTTTTTCGTGACGTCTGTATGTGCGTATGTATGTCGATAACTCAAGAACGGTGCGTCCTAGAAAGTTGAAATTCGATACATAGACTTCTAGTGGGGTCTAGTTTTGCCCCTCCTTTGTTGGTTGCCTTTGGGTGTTTCTAAAGGGGTCTTTTGTCCCTTTTTGGGGGGAAATCATTGTTAATTTCGATGTTACTCAAGTGGTGTCATAATTTGGCGGACACTTGCGATATATAGCTGGTATTTTGGTCGATAAATTTGTTGGCATTTGGCGACAAATTTGGCGATTTCTAATTTTTTTTAAAGTCTGGTTTCATCTTGGCCACTGTTGGTGATATTTAGAGAGTAAACAATTGACTCACTTTAAAAATGCCAATAATGGGGAATGACATTAAATTAGAGTAAAAGGAAGTCATGTGATGCACATAAGCTCGTTTTTTTTTTTTTTTTTTGGTGTTTCTGTTCTGTTTGCATAAAACTCGCGAAATTTTCAGTTGACGAACTCGCCGATACCTTCCATGCCGCAAAAATTAAAGATCGCGAAAATGAGTGCTTTTCAGTAACGACCATTCCGAGACTAAAAGCGACTTGGTTGTAAAAGGTAGGAAATTTTCGGAAATGCATTTGCTGTTGTAATTTTCAAGAAACACCCTCGCGTTAATACCTTTGGGATAAAGAGAATAACTTAGCAATAAAATGTTCATTTTTCTAAAATCAAAAACCTAAAAATTATGTTAAAACAGTTCGTAGCAAAAATTTATTAAAATCCAATGTAGAAATCATTCTTATAGCAGGAATGGGGGGAGGGGCAAGTTCAGTTCACTTGAACAATAACTTGAACAAAAAGTTGAGCTTGAATAGTCAAGTCAAACATTTTAATAATGCGTTCTTAAGCATAAAGTTTGTCAAAGGAGTAAACTTATTATTTGTGTTGTAGGAAAAGTGTGAAGTCAAGTGAAATAGTGAAATATTTTCTCTGCTTTTTCTTCCTTCCATTTGATAATACTTTAAGTATGTAGTAACACACGTAGTCTATTGCAGTCAAGAAAAAATTATCTCTGACAATTAAAGCATATGATAATACAAGAAATTTTAAAAAATTGATAGTCATATTGTAATATTTTGCTATAAGTCCAGAATTATTTTTGTTGTTATAAATAATAAAGTTATTGTTATTAAAATTTTAAATGTTAATATAGACCTGCTAATATTTGGAACAGTATTAATTTATTTACTGTAGCTTATTTTTGCTTCAAATGCTTTGTACAATTAGTTAAATGCATGCGGAGCAAAATGGATGAGTCAAAAAGAAATAGTACATTTCGTTTACTCATTAACTCATTTATTAAATTATGTAAAAATGTATTTACGAGTTAATTCATTTACCATTCCTTCATTTAATGATTCACTCATTTATTCATTCATTCGCTTATTTTCTTATTCATTGATTATTCAATTCACTCTCATCTATTTTCGCTCATACATTAATTAAGTTATCAATTGATTGTTTTAATCTCTGTTTATTAAATAATGCAGTCTTTTATTTACTCATTCATTAAATCAAAAAAAAATTTAATAATGAAATAGAAAATACTTCATTAGAAAAATATCATTTTTCCCTTCGCCAAAAGAAGAAAATGAAAATTTTCCACTTCTTTTTGATGAAGAAACTTTGAATCAAAAAAAAAAAAAGTTTTTTTAACTAAATACATCTGCTCTTTCTTCGTGAACTACTTTTTTCAAAACAAACTCCAATCTGTTTATTTTGAAGCTCGAAAGTTATCTTAACTATTTCGCTTTGCCCTACATTCCCCTGGTTAAAAAACAAGATAGAAAGAACATCAATCTTGCCACTCTTGAGTGTGCAAAGCGAAATTTTGGAGGGGTGTATGACCCTCACTGATCATCAATAAAATCTGCATTGATGTGGCTGATCTATCGAAATGCCCTTCAATGACTTTCAAAAAACTTTTTTTTTTTCGAAGAATGAAAGTGCGTTTTTCAATATTATTCGAGAAATCTTCGATAAATCGTTGTAGTTGTCTCGTACAAGAATAACCCTAATTTTGCTTACATAATGCAAAATGATATTTCGATTCCGTATTAGATAAGAAAAAGGAGATTTACCACTGTAATGAAGAACGCGTATATATACAGGTAGTTATCAAAATAATGGAAACAGTTGGAAAATATTTTGTGAATTGCTACTCTACCGTAAATGTTCTGTTTATAAAGGTGACCTTCTAACTGTAATCACTCACACTGGTGGATCCAGATGGTGATTGAGTTCTGTGGTCAGTTTTGCCGCTGTTTGATTTTTAGACATTACAATCCACTTCAATACCCGTCGGTTTCTTTTCTCGAGCTTCTCTTCCCGCCCACTATTTAGCTTTCTTACCGCACTGTGTGTATGCTTCCATAACTTTAGATACTGTACCTCTCGAAGAGCCAAAAGATTGAGATGTTTCAGTTACATTTACTCCAGCTAGACGCGCTCCAACGATTTGGCCTCTTAAAAAATTTGAGAGATCTGACACATCACGCGCTTAAAAAAAAATCTAAGACTTCTAGATCTTCCGTTAAACCTCCAAATACTACCAGAATATATACATTGCTATTTATATAAAACATATATATCTAGTTTTATTCTTTATTACTTACGAAACGACTTCAAAAATGTCACTTTTATTCACAGGTGTTTCCATTATTTTGATGACTACCTGTATATTTTAATTTCTAGTGTCATAGAGAAAAATGTGACATAAAAATACAACAATTGAAAGATCAGGGTCATTCTTGCTTCCCAATATCGTGACTGTTGTACTCTTGTAGGTCACAGATGATCCCCATGCCTTTTTCTTACTTCTTCAGAAACGCGGAGTTTAAAAAATGGCTGGCTTGAGATGCATATATGGTGAATAGGAGTGAAGAGGCAATCGTGTCTCGTAAGCGGATGGAATTCTGCTACTGCAACACGTTTTGGATTTAAAAAAAAGTTTACTTTTGAACAACTGACGGTCTTATTTTAAAAGTATCTTTCGTTTTTAAAATTGCGTTCTGTCTCCATGTATTTGTATCTACTTAAAATGTAATATCTTCTCTTAACAGCTACATGCTTCAATGAATTCCGTTTAAAAATAGCAATAACAATTCTTTTATCCTACTGTTTAACCGCGGATTGTATGTAATTTGGCAATCTGCCAAGTAAAGACTATTCCATCTGCATAAATCTAACAGGGGAGAAGGGAAAATAACGATGGGATTTTGATGCACGCGTTTTATGATGTCACTAATGTCTTATTCGTTTATTGCATTCTCTAAGATAAAATAAGGGGAAACAAAGTTACCATGGAAACAACAAAAAGAAAATAAAATATTTTCATTTCGTTCTGGAACGTAAAAGCAAAATGGTAAGCTCAAAACTTAGTTGAGAATAAATAAATCAATTAATTTTTGCCGTGAGAATGTAGATCGAATATACTTTTGATTAAAAAAATGTTCCTGAGAGAGCAAATTTTCATTTTTACAAAACTAAGGCTAAATAGCACAGAGGCAAAAGTGCTCATCTGTAACAAACTAACTAACACCTCTACAAACTAATAGATACATCCATTTCTGCGTATAAACCGGATATTAGCCTTTCCATGTAATCGATGGTCAGACAGTAATAGGATAGAAAAAACGAATTGTGACTATAAAATATTTTTTAAAAAAATTATATCTATCACCTAGTAGTAATTTTCATGGTGACGTCTTGAATAAAAACTATGTTTTTTACAGTCACAAATTGCGATAGGACCCTACTCAATGGATTTCTAATTTCTAAAAATATAATAGAATGGAAATGACCAAGAAATGTGCGTCCGTCCCATTACAACATGTAATTTTCCCGAATAGGTAATAAGATGCACATCCATAAAAAAAGAAATTAGGATGCGCTAAAAAAAAACCAAACATTTTATGGCCGATATCCACATGTACCCTCATCAGAAAGATTATTTACAGCGTACAACATAATGTATTTTTAAGCCTCATGAACCTTAAAGGATGGGAATGAGTATACTCTCTTAATAAATATTAAAACAACGAGTTAGCTTATTCTCGTCGTCATGGCAATGAAAAATCAGAGCAACTTCTACTGTGGTAAAGTGTGGATAATAGGCGATTCATGATTGCTCAAAAATAATTTCTTCCACATTATTTTAAATTTACTAAGCATAATTAAAATAAAAACGATAAAATGATTGCATTAAAAAAATTAATTTTAAAGAGGTTTTATCTATTGGATATATTCACTTACAATTTAAATGTCACTTTTTTATTTCTTTATTTTTTAATGTTTTTCAATTTGCCTGCAACTTTTACGCTTCATATTTTTTGTTGGGAAAAAAATATTTAAAATATAAGACTATATTTGTCGTTAAAAAGATGAATGGGCATATCTCAAAAAATTTATAACCACCACAGAAATGTCTGAAGTCGATTTTATAATATGACCAATAAAGCGTAACACTACAATAAATAGTAAAAAAGTGACAGTCCCTCACACTGGTGGTGGTTCTCAAGCACTACAGTAAATTGGAAATCTTTAAATCGGTTTTCAGCAAAATGCTTAAAAATAAGATACGCCTATTCGTCTTATTAGCGACGATTTTTTTGTAACTTATCTTGTAGGATATCATCTATTCGCAAAATTGTTATAGCTATCTGTACCATGCGTGTTCTTTACAAATAATACAACTGAAACTATGTCTGGATGTCTGGATCTCTTATTGTCACTCTTTGAGACGCGCATAGCGCTTAGACCGTTCGGTCGATTTTCATAAAAGTTGGCAAAAAATTAGTATGTAGCATGGGGGTGTGCACCTCGAAGCGATTTTTCCAAAATTCAAATTTTCCGATTTCTATTCTAATTTTAAGAAAATATTACCGAACAAATTATCATAACGTGAGAGAGTAAATTACCAAATTATCATAACGTTTAACCATAACGTGGGGGAGCAATTTGGCGAGAATTCACCATCCGTTATTTGTAAATATACAAGCGAACAAAATGTACTTTTAATTTTCTACTACGGGCAAAGCGCGGGTACCACTAGTATAAAATAATTCGCATAGGTTTAAAATTGCAACCCAGGTTTCAGGAACCCAATTTATAGCAACCGAATTCACTTCCAAAAAATGAAAATTTTCTTAAATACTTGACTAGAAATATAAAAAATATATTGAAAATAATCATTTTTGCTATTTTTATTAGATTTGCTTTAAAGCTATTTAATAACAGCATTTGCACATGCACGCGTGTAGACATGCCATTTAATACTAACTTCTTTAAAATTGGAAAAAGTTCGTGATTTATTTTTTAGATTTTTTTTTTTTTGCGAAGTAGAATATTTTGCAAGTTATCCCCCCCCCTCGTATTTGGATGCGTTTACTTTTAAAAGGAATGAGAAATCAAGTTCATTTGTCGTTGGAGTGCTACGACCCTCGAATCATCAGCCCCAGAAGTCGGCCTACAAGATCAGTCTTGTTCAATTGGACGATATTTATCTGGCAAAGGAATTTCCGGCGTTTTGATTGTGATATTTAAACGAAAACGGAAACTAAAAATATAAATTTACATTATTTTCTTTATCATTTTCTTTTCTTGCGTCTTTTTTTTTTTTTCTTGTGCTAGTGTTCACTCATCTTCTTTTTTTGTCTCGCAGCATATTGTCAAAAAAAAAAAAAAAAAAACTGCAGAACGGAAAAATTTTTAATAAATTACAGTCAGAATATTACTAAGTGTTTCATGATGCACAAATGGTTAAAGTCTTTTTTATGAACATTATGAAAAATACAACTAAAAATATAAATTTACATTATTTTCTTAAAAATTTTCTTTTGTTGCAATTTTTTTTTTCTTTTGTTAGGTTTTACTTATCTTCTTTTTCGTCCCGCAGCATATTGTCACAAAAATAAATCCGCAGAACGGGCAAAACTTAATAAATTGCTGTCAGAGTGAGGTTGACTCGATTGTCTCCCAATCTGATATTAATCTGCCAAAAAGTAGCGATGCGGAAAAAATTTAGACCGTTTCAAAAAAAGTCATTTTAATATATTTCCGACTTGTGCCATTACTTCTTCGACTCGGAAGACCATCTGTCTGATCAGTTAATCTTAGAATCAACTCAATCTCATCTCTCCTGGAATTCATCTCTTCACTTCACTTCATGAAGAAAGTAGAAAGAATGCAACGGGATGAAAAAAAAGTATTGCATTGTCGAACAATTTCGTTTCCAAAAAGAATTGGAAACTAAGGAAAGGAAGTGAAGGGAAAAGGAGAAGGAAAACGATAGATTTAACTTTTTCTTATTATTTCTATCTGTGTTAAGATCTTTCAAAACGTTTAATCCCGTATAGGGGAATTCTTTAAGTGATCTCAAGCTTCTTAAGCTGATGTTGATACTGCAATAAGCTGCAACCAAAATTCTGGGGGCTTAGACATTAACAAGATTTGTTTTTATCAAGTCCAGTTTGGGTTAAAATTAATTTTGAGCACTGCATTTTTTTAAATATGGTTTTGAATGAAGCTATGTTTAAAAGTCTTTACTTAGAAAAATAAAAGTGCAGTAGAACGTCATTTATTCGAAGCTCTTTTAACTGAAACCTCTTCAAAACGAAGTCTGGTTTTTCCATGTATTAAAAAAAAAGATATTCTTTTAAGGTTACCTTAATAACATGCTAAACTAGCGTTATTTTCTATACCCTCCAGGAAACTTTTCAATAGAAAAACATATCTAGTTTTTGAAACGATTGATTTTATTAAATTCCAAACCGACGGAATCGAAAAGTAAAAGCTAGTTTTATCAAGTATGTTTTAAACATATACATATGTAAAAAATTAACTGCATTATTAATTAAATTTACCAAATGTCTTATGAATTTGGGATAATTATAACTTCAAGGTAAACGGCGGCTAAACCGCAAAAATTATTTTTATTAAATTTACATTCAATTTTCTGTTTTGTATGACATTTATTAAGTATCTTAATTGTTTATAAATAAAGTGATGTGTAAATCAAACACCACATATAGTAGTTTCTTTGAACGTGTGTGGATTTTACAAAACAGAGTTAAAGTTCCTGGTGGCCTCTTAATGACTATTTTTTATGTCTTCTCATTCTATATTTTCGATCAATTAATTGGGTTCGGTTCCATCAACTTCAGCTTATAGTAGTTCCAATGTAGAACCACCATTTTAATACTTACTTGTTGGAATACAATCAAGATTAATTTTGCGTCTCACCAATTTTTTTGTGGTCAGGGAACACAACCCTGAATCATACTTCCAAAACATTGTTGTTCAACAAGCTTCACAATATGCTATCCTTTAAAAAAATTTCTTTATTTATATTAGACGGTGTCGTCACAGTTTCACCGACACGAAATGTCCTTCCTCTCTGTTTTTCATTTTTAATCATACCTAACTTTTATAATAATTAAGGGGGGGGGAAAGAAACTTTAAATGTCGGCAAAACTGGAGGTAACTTTTTTAGTCTATCGAGCAATTTCATATAAAATACTCGATTTGCCTTGCTGCGTACCTTTTGAAGTTTGACCGTTTTGCAAAATTTATGCATTCAAGGAAAACACACCTGAAATGGATTTGAAACATTGTTGCTTAGACAAATAACATAATAAGCTATCTTCAAAAAAAGTCTTCAAAATAAATGTTTTAAATGTTTTTGGTAATTTTGCAATTTCGTTTAAAATACCGCTATATCTCTTTCTGCCTATTTGTTCAAATTTTAAAAGAAGATTATTTTTACGTTTGCCAAATTAATGCTTTTAGGGAATACACATTTAATCTCCTTCTCAGGAAAAGCTCTCTTCCGAAATAAACTGACTCCACTAAATAAATTGTAACTGCAAAAGAGTTTTTAATAGGAGTCCATTTGCCGCGTAACTCTGCACACATTATTGGATTTTTATCCTATTTACTCATACATTTTTTTCTCTTTTTTTTCTAGGGACAGATGGAAGTTGGGAAGAATGGTGGACTTACGAAGGAATATCCGGTAAGCTTTTCTCTCTTATTTCCCTTTTTTCACAAAGTATAGATAAAGAAAGGGGGAAAGTATAAGTTTAGATTGTTTTAAAGATTTGAAACTGCATGATATGACGAAAACGGATGGTTTACTTTGGCGTTGCTGATATAAAAAGGTAAATTGAAGTGAGGACAACTCGGAATTTGTAGAGAAGTTTTTTTTTTAAGTATAAGCCTGGGAAATTGCTTACATATACGTTGTTTAGCGCTGTTTGTTGTCTTGGAGAACTTTCTTGTACGTATTTACCAAGTTTTAGTGACTTATCGTCATAGAGGAAAAAAAATATACCATCGATGCATTCAAATGACTGATATCGAAAATAAAGTATCACCTATTCGCCAATAAAGTTCAAATACATGCCGGTTTTTCTTTTTTCCTTTTTCTACTCGTTTCAAATTAGATTAGTAACAGTGGGAGGGGGGGAGCAGGGTTGTTAAATACTTTTTTTTACATTTTTTTTTTAGAAAATGGTTTGATTAAATTTATTAACCTTTTGTGCAAATTATTATTTTAAAATATTCTATAAAATTTTGATCAAAAAATATCCACAGACAAGCGGGTGACAGAACGTTTCCTAGAACAGTTTTCGAGAAAATGATTTGCCGTAATCACTCTATCTAAGCTCACATTTATTTGAAATCAAATTCCATTTGAATTTAGTCAAAGTACTAATTGATCCTCCCCCCCCTCTTCGTTTTTAGATATTCTTTTGTTTGACTGCAAAACCTTCGGGGCTATTTGAAGTTAAAAATGCAACTTTTCAGGAAAAACTCCGATATTTTGTTAGTAAAAAACCCATTTAAAAGGAAAAAAAAACTGAAACTGAACGTAGGGGGCGTTGGGTATATACAAAATGAGTGTACTAAATTTTAAATGAATCGGTCAATTGATTTCAAAATTAAAATGAACACAGACTTTGAAAAAGTGGTTTTGAGAAAACGCATTTAAAGTTTTAGAAGCTGGAAAGCATCAATTCCACCTCCATAGGGTACAGTCCCTGTAGCAGCTTCGATCTCCTGAGCATCTTCGTTTTTGGTTATTTATTTATATTATACTTCATTAACCCCAAGCAAGCAGCATTAACATTCTGAGCGTCCGCAGCTGTCAGAACTGCTGCATTCTTCGGCAGCTGTCGGAACTACAGTTTGAATAAGTGAAGACTGAATACTTTATAACTTTCAGAATTTTGCTCGAAACGTCTTGAAATTTTGGGAATATATTTTTTAAATGTTAACTACAAGACGAAACAAAAAAGAAAGTATATATGTTTTGAAATTGCGAACAATCCTCCCCCTCTCACTCTGCCCCCCTTTTCTTAAACAATCTTGGAAATACTTGATTTATATATTATTCAAATTGAAGAAATACGTTGCATACGATGGCAAAAATAACGTAAAGGTATTTAGTCATTTCAAGCGAAATATTTAGTAAAATGAATAAAATAAATATTTATTACAGTGTTTCAAAAGGAGAGGGGAAAAAACTCAAAATGCTTCTGACACCATTTCTGTTGATCATTGTGCAAAACGACGCCCTGAATCCAAATATGGCCCTTTTTTTCCCTATCCCCCGCCCTTTTTTTTAACTAATGCCCCCCCCCCTCTTTTAATATTTCTTTCAGTTTTCGAGTTTCATGGCCATTATTTTCTTCTGAAGGAAAAGGGGACATTATATTAACCATTAACACATTTCTGAGGGTTTAGAGAGGGGACAAGTTCCAAAGCTTGAACATTTGCAAGAAAAAGGGTATTTAGGTAATATACCCCACTAAAATGTTTTTTAAGTCATCCAAAATGATAATTTTTCTTGTTTTTTTTTTTCTCTTATTCGGTATAAAGCCTGAGGCTTTACTTCTAAATGGTGTCCCAAAATTAACGCAAGATTTGAATTTGCCGCCATTTTTGCAATAAATTGTGGGCAATCTTGAAAAAAGGACAATTTGACAGCTAAGGGTCTAGGGTTATTACAAATGGAGCGTTTTCGATTCTATAATGCGTTTTCATTATCGAACAATTATTTGAGAAATAATGAAAGTTTGGGCGGGTCAAGCAGTTTACTGTTAATGGCACTCGATATCGCAATTAGGTAATGCGCAGGTGGTTGTGGGATTGCTGACATATACGTTTGACTTCAAATAACCCCATAGATCGTGTGAGATGTAAAATCGCACGATCTAGGGTACAATTCATATCACCGAAACGAGAGAGTACACGAACAGGAAATTCCTTATGCAGTGATTGAATTGTTTCGCTGGCTCAGCTGTCAAATTGTTCTTTTTCCGTGGCTGCCAACAATTCACAGCAAAAATTGTGGCAAATTCAACTCTTGCGTTAATTTTGGGATACCCTTTATGAGCCGCATGTTCGGGGAAAAAATGACGCTGGAATTTTTTTTCAAAATGTTGAAAGCATTGCTTTTGCATATGAATCGCAACGAAGATGTTCAGTAAAATAACTTCGCATATTATTCATATTTCTTTAAGTTACATCTACAGATGTAATTAAGATATATCGGATTAATAACGGAATTAACTATGCCTATAAAAAAACATTAATGTATTGTTAGGTTTTTAGACGTCAAGGCCTCGTCTCCATTGTTTATCACATCTTGATAAAGTGATGCCTTTTCAGAAAACGTCAAAAAAAAAAAAAAAAAAAAAAGATTACACATCAAGTTACAACTACTTACAATGGGATCGTTTCCAAAATTTTAAAAGCATTTTTTTTCGAAAGAAACTGCTTAAAAACGTAAGATCTGAGCATTTTTTAAATAAGTTGCTTAAATTTAATATTTTTAAAAAATTACTTAAATCGGTTTCGCTTCCATTGTTTGCGTTTCCGCTGATGACATCACAAATGATAAAATGCCATTTAGTGTCGTTATTCACCGAACAAAATATTTAATTCGCATCTTTACTCACGTGTATTGGCAACGATATGGATGATAGCAAGAGTAGAGCGCAATATTTAATTCGTTGCTTGATTATCATAACGTGGAAACGTAGTAGAAATATGCGCAAAAGTGCATCATTTGTGACGTCATCAAGACCACTCCTTGTTTGCAAAATCGGACAGTTTAAAAAATTTATTGAAAAATGACTGTTGGGAAAATAAAAGTATTTTCTGGGTACATGTTATTTTGTTTGCTTATTCTATCAATTTCAGTGACTAAAAGTAGTACTTTTGACTGAAGGAAACAACTTCATTATACCCATTTTTTTTAATTATTTTTTTTATTTTAGTTTTTAATTCATTTGTATGTTACGGCAAAGTTCAAGCAGAAATAGTATTCGTCAATACTCGAGGTTATACTGTGTCTTCTACTTCTATAAATAACTTCAACTTTTCTACCCGTGTTTGGACTTGATTTTGAACGTTTGTGGTGTGGTGGTTATGTCAGAGGTGGTATATTCACTACATAACTCGGTTTCAAATTATCACTGTTTAATACACATATTTACACGTTCACTCTTCCAGTGACAATCTTGCTCTGACTGTCAGTGCTGATTCTCAGTTAGCCTTGTGGGAGTTCAAGTGGTTGCGCAATTGGGGTTTCCATAGTTGCGTAGTTGGGATTTCTCCTTTTGCATGAGCTGATCTGATGAATTTATGGGTTTCCCACACGTTCTTGAAAGTTCAATATCATGTTTCTTAAAATTCAAAAAACGATGCATGCTTTTATACCTGATATTTTTTTCTATACATACAACGTCTAAATAGCATTGAAGATCTCTCATCGACATTTATGCTTCATATTAAAATGTTGTCGCAAACTCACTTATAATGAAGCGCAAAATTGAAATAAAATGGTATTTCCAAATAAGATGTAACAAAAAGTTCTGTCCAGAACTCAACGAGCCTACTTTTCCGTTTACCAACAGCAACTTCCTTGTATCTAATCAGTACTTCGTTTATTAGACTAAAAATTATGGGAAAAATACCTTTTTAACATTTTTAGTTAATTTCTAGAAACTAAATACGCCTCGCTCATCTGAGTTAATAAGTAGGAAAAAATAAATAAAAAAAAAAAAAAAAAAAGAGTAGCACCTCTCAAACAAGGCAACTGTTTTATTTTCATATAAAGTTCAATAATCGCCTCAAAAAAAGAAATAATTAAAAAATAAATGTCTATTGACAAAAAAAAAATCATTTTTTAAACTTTTTTTTCCGAGTAAAAATAAAGCGCCTCGAATTTTATTTTCTCCCCGTTTCCAAAAATTAACTATACCCAATGTTTTTCTATGTATATAACTTTCTAAAAAAAGCTTAAATAACTCTTTCCGCATGCACTTGAATTAAATATGATCTATAAATTTCAATTTCATATTACGCAAAATTGAAACAAATTTGTATTTTCTATTATTTGTGTGAAAGCCTAACGTGTATATTATTATTTTTAAAAACAGCATCGATTAGTTTCTATTTATGACTATACTTGACAAATTCAATTATATCTTGCAACTAATTTATACTAAAATAGCACTTTGAAAACTCCTGAAGCCCTTTTATGCATACTATTTCTAAAAATAGCTTCAGCGAGTCCATATCAATGCTCATACTTCAAAACATTAGGGCATTGGATTACATGTTCCGCGAACTTCGAGCAAAAATAACATACCCTATTACTCGATGCTCCTCATAGTGTACAACTTCCGAAAATAGCTTAACCATCTCTTATCCATGTTCATACTTGACTTCAGAACGCTCTGGCAAAATGAATCTTCAAAATCAAGCTACTTTAGTTAAGTATAAATCGCTCAACAAAAAGGCCCGTGAATAGATTACAGGGAAAGTATTTAATAAACAAGCCCCATGCATATCGCAATAGAGCGCAAATCTATTAGCCAGCTCTCAGGGATATTAATCACTGTCAGGGAATATTCCGCGCTCGTGAAAATGAAGTCATAAATCATCTCCCGTAAGTTTAACTAAATCCTGGATACACTTCTCGCGATAAACACTGCCGTTTCTTTCATTTACAGTCCACGGGTGATTCGTTCTAGCTGGCCGTGAACGGCTCACAGATTCAGCTCATTGTTGTAGATGAGAAGTCCTGAGTTTCGTTGAAATGAAAATATTTGCAGCGATTTCTGCAGGTGAAGTATTTTATGAATGTGATAGGTGCCTACTAAGTAAAAGTAAATTGAATATAGTCGAACTAGCTTATAGCGAGGGTTTTGCTCGTTATAACAGAGTACAGGTGTCCCTCGCATAATACGGTAATTTGGCAACACGATTTCGATATTACACGGTACCAAATTTGCGATTATTATTACACGGTTTCGATATTAGACGGTACAAAACTTGGTTTTAATACTTCATGGTTTTGATACAACACAAATGTTATGTTTAAAAACGATTTAACATTATTTTTGTTGAATTGATTCTGTTAATAGTTGATAGTTGTAATAAATTTTTACGAAACTTGGTTTCGATACCACACGGTATACATCCATTGATTTACACTATTTCTAAGTCTCGTATAACACGGTTTCGATATAACACGGGGAACACGGTTTCGATATAACACGATACATCTTAAACCCGATTTTTCTCATACAAATGCATAACTAGTATTAAAAATAAGTAAAAATGTTATTTTAAAAATGTTTCGTATAACACGGTTTCGATACTACACGGAACGAATTAACCGTGTTGTACGAGGAACACCTGTAATAGTAAAAACGAATTTGAAAAATTTACAAAAATTCATACACAGTCGCTTATTATTATTATTATTATTATTACTGGTCAATCTGTTTTGCCTTACTGTCTGTTTGTATCTTTCTTGTGAAAACGAAAAAAATCGATATTTGTACCTCTGATTAAGAAAAAAAAATATTTAAGTCTTTCTGCACATCGAAAGCCATTTACTATTTCTTCATATTTGCCATTATCGTCGTTGCTTTTATCATTTTTTTATCTGCATTTGCTTGAATTTGGCCTACAATATCCTATAAAGTAAGTTTCGGAAGTGATAGTATATTGGGGTCAACAGCAATGTAATTTTCAAATGCTTCCCTACTACACAAATTGAAAAATAATTATAATAATTTGAATTTTGATATTTTTAATTTAAATTATGTGTTTTGCAATCACGAGCTGCGTCATAACCCTGCTCCTCAGGGTTACTGTTTCTAGAAACGGCTCCTGTCCCCCTCCCAGTCTGCCCCTCCTCCTGCACGGTTACCTTTGTCTAGTTGTGTGCAGGCTTGTTTGTGTGTGCACGTAGGCATGTGTGTATGTGTGTAAAGGCTCGCGAGCGCTTGTGTATGTATATGTGTGTGCGTGTGTGTAGGACATGGATGCCAACGCCGAGCAGAAGCGGATCTCGGGGACAGTGCTCAGGACCAGAGGACGCATACCTGCACAAGCCCTCGGTCCAAGCAGATAAAGAAATCACAGAGTCAAAGACAATCAAATGAAAACAATAAGCAATCGTGATTGCTCAAAAAATTACCGTCATAATTTTTTTCTCAGGGTTTATGACTTATCATAACTTTTGGTTGACTTCAGCGTGTCAAAGTAATTTTTCTGAGAAAGGATAAGCTGAGTTGAAAGTCATGTCAATGAACATTTTATGAATTACAAAATTATTCGTCGCTTTAAGTGGGGTTTGCTAGTTAAAAAGCGTGTTATGCTATCATAGACTTAGC
Organism: Uloborus diversus; assembly: GCF_026930045.1. NCBI lineage: Eukaryota > Metazoa > Arthropoda > Arachnida > Araneae > Uloboridae > Uloborus > Uloborus diversus. Next base: position 171,866,663 of record NC_072735.1, on the reverse strand, counting down.
ATTGTACTAACCAATTGTTTCGGTTTTCCTCGCTAAATCCGGGTTGTCGTTAAACCAGGGCTCGTTATAAGCGAATTTGTCCGTATTTGTAACAAGTTTTTAAGATTACTAATTTGAGTATTTTCTGAATGTACTATTACGTTTTAGCTTAAAGGTATTTATTTACATGTTTTTATGTAGGTACTACCTTAATGAATAATAAGAATAAACAAGAATTGTGCATCGTTAATACTCACATTCTAAACTATAACTTTACCCGCACGTTTTTTCTCAGACCATGCCCTTGTTCTTTCTGAGCCTGACTTAAGCATATCTATAATAAAGTTGTGAATTTTAATGAAGAAAATAAATAATTATAAACAGCAAGAAAACTAATTAATTCTTGAAATTCTCTTTTTATTAATGCCAAAAACCGTGAAAAATAATAGTAATTACAAAATTAGTTTTGTTAATAAAAGTTAGGGAACTAATTTTAAGGGTATACTTAAACTCATGTCTGGACTTGAATAAAAAAAAAGAAACTGCATTAGTCGAGAAGTTTAAATTCACAAATATATGCCTGCTTAGGCTCACCTTGAAAATAGTTTATTGACAAAAATGGTTTACCCTTTTTTTCGCAGACAATTAAAATTACTTCCCATCCTAAACATATTAAAAAGGTAAGGTTTTAACCGAAAAACGAAGGAAAGGGAATTCCGATAGAAAATTGGGGGGGGGGCACCAACAAAACTAACTTTTTATTACTATTATTTTTCATTGTTTTCGGCAACAAATAAAAGAACATACTTAAGTCACTTCCGACATACAAATTTTTCTGATTAGAATTTCAAAGCCCTTGCATAACATGTTTCACTTCAGTAATACTTTGATAATCTTTAAGTAGACACCGAATAACACTTTATACAGACCTTGCACATTTACACATGTATAAAATAGAATTAAAAAACAAACTCAATAAAAATTTAAAACGCCTCTAGCATTAAAACTATTGATATCCTCGAATATTCATTATTTAACTAATAGATTTTATGGAGTGTATAAGTATCTATTTCATGTTTAAGTACTTGGTTTAGAAAAAAAAAAATGAGAAAAAATAGAACCGCCTTCAAAATTGCTCTAAAAAGTGAAAAATAATTTTATTCTTTAAACACCATCGATAATACGTTTAAACATAATTTTTGAAGTTGGCGCAAAAACAAAAAGTAAAATCCAGTGTAATCATGCTTCGTTCATATTTTTAAAAAAAATCCTCCAAAGTTAGGAACGAAGCATTTATATCGTTACTCAAATATGCCGTTATCAATGCATAATTTATGTGGTAATGAAGAAACTAGGCCTGGTTAAATTTATAGTTGTAGTTGAATTATGGCTGTGAATGATCTTATCTATCGTTTTTTGCGCCAACTTCAAAAATTATGTTTAAAAGTATTATCGATGGTGTTTAAAGAATAAAATTATTTTTCACTTTTTAGAGCAATTTTGAAGGCGGTTCTATTTTTTCTCAAATTTTTTTTATTTCATTCTTTTTAGTGTAAATGTAGATATTTCAGTAAAAGTAAGAAGTTATCATTACGAAACTTTACCTTTTTTTTTCATAAAAATGCTCCATACTAATATATATATATATATATATATATATATATATATATATATATATATATATATATATATATATATATATATATATATATATATATACACACACACCTTAAACTTTTAGCGATTGGCACTAAAAATTTATCTTTGTTCCTCTCTGGAATACATTTGTGTGTTAATTTAATTATAAGCATTTAAATATCCCTAACTAATTGATCAGTGCATCACCTTGCTTCCAGGTTAGCTTTACCACCACTATGGAGCAATGACACTGAAGAAACTTGATGCTTGCTTCAGAGAAGCCTTTATTCAAAATTATCACTACACTTACTATTAATGCTACTGTTGTATGGCACCAAACTTTTATAATGATGGGTTTCATATCATTTTAATCATTTAATAGGGAAATTGCATAAAATTTACTGTTTTTTGTCCATAACTTTTTTCTAAAGGACAAATATGGTCAAACAAAGTAATGGGACCTAAGTTGAGCCATCCCCTATCCATTAAAAAAAGAATAATCGAAATCGGTTCACTAGATGAGACGCTGTGAGTGGACTAACGAAAAAAAAAACATACATACGGTATGTTCTGATAACCGCCTCCTTTTTGAAGTCGAGTAAAAAATATATTGAACTGCCTTGCTTTATAACCGCGATACATAAAACTAGTTTCAGTGATAGTGCGTGGGCATGTTTTTTTTTTTCTTTAGCTAAATTGCTGTCAAACAATAATAGAAAATATTGTCGTCTGTTTTTAAGAGGGTTCATTTTAAATTATTCAGCAACTGATTTGATGATTACTTTATGTTACACAGATACAGAAATCTAAAACTAAGACAATTAAGAAATTTATTTTAAGGTATCCGACTAGGTTCGGAGCAGTTTTTTTTTTAAACGCTATTATGAAATAATATTAATGTTTTTTTTAGAAGCAGAATGATCTTAAAACATGTATTTTGCTTAAAAATAAACCATAGTATCAATAACTTTTTTAAAATGAGTGATTTTTTTGACAAAAATGACTGAAAATTACCAGTTAGGAGAAACACTGTATTAATAAAAATTAACTAGCTATAAACAATTTGCTTAGATTTTTTCACATGTATAAATATCACACATGAAACAGACCGCAGGTTAAGAAATATTTCAAGAATTTTAAGGTTTACGACAAATTACGTGACTTTATCCAGAAATTTCTCAAAAATTTGTCAACTTTTTTAAGTAAAAAAGCTATAAATCAAAAAATATTTCATCATTCCACTCACAAGTACTTACAAGACAGGCATGCCAAATTTCATGCTTGAATACTGAATAGTATTTGCAAAATCATGTATTCCGTAGGCAGTATCGAGAAATAATTGCATTCTTCAAAAAACGTAAGTAAAGATTAGACTTAACACGCGTTATACTGCAGACATTTAGTATTCAAATGCTTATAACGTGAGTTCTAATTCGCGTAGATTATAAAACTAAAATGTTTCATAATCTTAAAGAATGGGGCTGTTCAATCAAACTATTTTGAGAAAAAGTGAATTTTGGTAAAAAATCGCCTTTTCAACGTAGTCGGATACCTTAAACGCTTTCATTATGCATTCTAAAATGTTCAAAACTGGTCCCACATATAATTGACTTATTCTAACAGAAGTTTAATTATACAGCTACATCAGCAAACAAGCTTAAGTAACATCCATTAAGTTTAGAGTTTTTTTTCATTTATTCTTATGGGTTTTTTTTTTAAAGAGAATAAGTTTTAAACTGTATTTTTTTAATTCTGAAATATGCGTTTAAAAAAAATGAGGGAAAGTACTGGATACACTTGTCTCTGGTCTTAAAAGAGCCCTTCATTATGCAAAAAAAAATCTTTAAATTACTAAAACTATGTGCAATCAGTGGCGCACACAAGGGAGGGGTCCAGGGGGTCCGGACCCCTCCCGTAGCTCTTGCATTTTTCTTATTTCAACTGATTATGATTCTATGTACTTTATACACAAAATATTTCCAGACAAAGAAAACAAGAATTTCAGTTCTAATAATAGGGAAAAAATTCTCTTGTTAAAAGATTTTTTAGAAAATGTGTACATTTCTTGTAACGAATTGCACAAGCGAGAGATCTTTCTCGACTTTGAGAAGGCTAAAAACATACTTAAATAGTACTATGTATATTGAACGTTTAATGTGTTCTTGTACTGCTGAATTCAAGCAATGTCACCATGACGCACTGAGGAAGTCATAAATAAATTCGAAAAATGAACTAGAACACTAAATTTTATTCTACGATGCTTTGTAAACCTATAGAGGCAGACTATGGGTGACTGTAAATGAAAGGAGAGTAATAATAATGTTTTTAGTTTTGTAATTACAGGTCAAAATGAGATTTTTCTTGTTAATCAGACTTAATGCTTCTTATATTTGAATTTGGACATCTGTTTTCATTTATGAACAATGATAAAAGTAAATACATTGCATAAATTCGTTTTCTTTCTGGTAATTTAAGTATCTGTTATTAATATTTTTTTTTAATTAGTGCTAATCATTTATTCAATAATTTATATTTTACTGTTTTTGTTCTCAAGAATCAATAAAATCAAGTCAATATGTTTGACGGCATATTGGGGTATGATATGAAAATGGGACTTTTAACTATGGACCCTCCCCTTGCAAAATTTCTGTGTGCGCCACTGTGTGCAATAAACTATTTGTGCAATAAAGTATTTAAAATACTAGTTTTTTTATGATTAATTTTTCTGCGCAGGAAAAGTGTTATATTAATTAAACTTTTTTCTACACCAGTTTCTTTATAAAAGTTCGTTATACTTCAAAGCACATTTGATGTACATTTTTCGAAAATAATTAGGTTTCTTACATTTTCAGCTTTTAGATCATACTTTGCTTTATGGTTTTGATAAAGCGTTCGCAGGCTCCCTCAACATGATATTGTGCTTTATAGTTGATAGGTCTAAATATACCACCTCAAACTAAAATATTTTCTTATTATTTCATTGCCAATGTAAAACAATATTTGTATATTTATTTGCTACTTGCCATTATAACATAGCAAGAAGCATACAATTTATACATTATCTCGAATTTTCTTTCCTTTTTCTTAAAAAAATGAAGCAGTGATAAGCAAAGGGATGTAAGTGGGCATTTTCAAGTTTCCAGTAAAAATGCGTTTAAAGATAACGTCCTAGGTAGGCTTTCATTGATTTTTTTTTCTAAAGCATGATATACAGCAACACCCACCAGAGCTACTAATACCATCTCTTTCTCTAAAACATAGGAGAGGTTCCCCTACTATTTTTACTGGTTATCTCCAAATTTTTAATATAGCTACTTACATCCCTTTGCTTCTCACTGCCTCAAATAGTTTTATGATTATATTCACAGCTTAATTTCTTCAACTTAGGTAAATGTGCTCATTAAACTCTTTGGGTAGATTACGATCAATAATTCCTTTTATAATGAAACTTTTCGTGATTTATTGTTGTGCTAGATTCCTTTCTGACTTTTTTTTATTTCTACTGCGTAATTTTTAATAACTACTGCTTTTGCCCACTGTGGAGTGCCGCAAAAGTAATGTGTTATTAAGAATTAAAAAAAAAAAAAAAAAATAGGAATTGTCCATAAAATCGAACCTTTTCCTACAGTACCAAAAATTAACGATTTTGCTCCAAGCCATTGTTTGACCGCTATTCCTTTTAGTAAGCCAACTCTCCGAATAAATATTTCAAATACTTTTAAATAAAGAAAATCGTTGAATGTATATTTCATTAAAACGTCTCAACTCCGACCAACTTTTGAAACTGCACGGAAAAGTTTCCTTTTTAATGGTTAAGTATCAGCGTAATCCTTGACAGCGAGAGTTCCATTCAAGGAGATCAATGCCGAGTTTCCTTTGTAAAGAATGAGAAAGACAGCGCAGTAGAGAAAAGTTTTGCTGAAAAAGTAGAGGCAATTACTAGAAAGACCATTATTATGTCACCCAACTGTATAAAAAGGTTCGATTCAACTGCTGTCGGCCATCGAAACTTAAATAATGGCCGATAGGGAATGAAACACATTCGTTGAAAATATTATCTTAAAATTACCGACGGTTTGCAGGTAAGTTTTAAAATGCCTCTATTGTTTAGAATTTTTTTTTTGTACTGTATCCGCAATATTTGTAGCAATATCTGCAACAGATTAAACCGCTCTAAATATCAATAATAGAGATATTCAGCAAAGGAAGAGTTATTTAATTTTTTTTCTCGTACAATAGCAATGAAAGCAATTGAAAATAAAGTAAAATCCACTCTATTTTGTTTAGTTCTCTAATTTTCTCATCGAGAAAAAAACCGACTGCATCTCTACAACATGATCATGATAAACTATTTACCGGCAATATAGTTAAAGAAAATAATTTAAAGAATAACTATATCCGAGAATTCTCTTAATATACATAGAAACTCTATACAATGCTGGATTTCTATGGGATACCATAAAATGCAGCGTATGCATTACCTAGGTATTTCATAACATTCCGGAAAATGCTTCTACAAATAAAAGACGTCATCTGACTTCTTTAATCCCCAAACGCAATCCACAATGCAGTTTAATTTTCCACAAAGATCCGTCAGTAATTGTTTAAAACTCTTCTTCTCAAAACAAAGGGATACGGTGTCGCGGCACGTATGCTTTTCTGTTTTGCGTAAAGAAATAAAATAAAACGCAGAAAAAAGAAGAAAATGAAAAGAAAAGGGTCTTCAACCAAGCGCCACTTAAAAATATTAACCATATTTCCATTCCTCACTCTGCGTGCTATAATTTGAGAAGTAAAACAAGAAAAATAATCTAAATACATTTTACACTAGTTTGTGCTCATTTTAAAAGGGACACGGGAAAGAAAGAAAAAAAAATCCGGAATCCTGGAGGATGCGTTTAAAAAAGACGTCATAAACGATACCATGGAGTTTTGACAAATGCATCAATTCTAAAGAACACCTTTAATCGGCATATGCAATAACTGCTTATATACAGTACCTTTGTATCTAACAAAATTCTGGAGCAGTAGAACTCCAATTATTCCAACTGCAGTTATCAGAACTTCAATCATTTGAATCGCTGATTATTCGAATCGCTTTCTGAATATCAGGAAGATAAAAGTAATGCGAAAAACGTACTACGATCCGCAATTAAAACTGCAGTTTATGCAACCGTCCAAGTGTAGTTGGGGTGGATAAGATAACTATACACTCTGTCCAACACTTATGGACATAAGAAGCATTTTTCAACGATCATTTTGGACAATTTACTTTAATTTGAGTTCATCTCTGCCATGTGTTACAATTTTTCTACCTCGTTTACTTCGGTTACTTTTTAGTTGGTCAGTCCTTCTATATTCCTTAAAAATTTTACATACGATAGGTTGTAAAACGTTCATTTGAATTGAGTTGGATAGTCTTTTTTCTAACTTTAAGAAATGATACAATATGTAACTTCATATTTTTTTCTATTTATCACCTTGACTACAAATTTTGAGCAATAAAAGGCTTTTAAAAGAGCGTAAAATTATTCTAATTTTTTGACCCCCCCCCCCCCAAAAAAAAAAAAATCTATTTTTCCAATGTGTTAATGATCCATACATTGTTAAAATATCATCTGAAAAGTTGTTTAAATTGATTTGCCCATTCATGAATAACGAGTTTTATTCTTTTTAATTTGTATGCGTTCATTTTTGCCGACTCAGGGACAAGTTTTATTCTAACAGTTCTGATATTCTAGTATTTTGAATTTGAGTTGTATGTTTAATGATTTTTTTTTCTACTTATGCGGCAGTGCGAAAGGTTTGTTGAAAATTATGGAACTAGAACTTATAGCAGACTCAGTAATATTCTAGTGATCAAAAAGTTACCTTTACATATTTTCCCTTAATTTAAGTTTTCAAGGGGAGTTAACCCTTAAACCTTAGAGAAAAAAATTTTTTTTTCCAGTTTTGAAGTATAAAAAAGGTTTCAAATAAAGAGCTATCGAGTGACTCAGAATTCATATGGGGGAGGGGGGTCTATACTGATTAAAAGTGCCTCAATTCAATTATTATTTGGGCAAGAATCACTAAAAATGTACGTTGAAATTTACTCAAACCGCAATTTTCTCAAAACGACACTTTTAAAAACGCGTGCTCCTTTTTCTTAAAATTACCTTACAATGTATTTTGATATTTTCACCTCATTTTATTTATGTGTTTTTAGTTATGACAAAGTAAAATGTTTGCTTTACTATTTTCCTATACATTTGTTTTTTTTGGTTGAAAACTTTTTTTTTTTTTTTTTGAGCAATCACACTGCTTATTGCTCTCATTTGGATGTTTTGAATTCCTATGATTTTATTTTCCCCCCGCCTCCCTCTGCAGCACCACCGTCGACCGGCCCCTCCCCATGCTGCTCCTCCTGCGAAAACTGCTTCCAGGTTACCTCTATATCCTACACACACACACATACGTACACGCACACCTAAACACACACACGCACTCATGCTTGCAAACAGACACAAACACACACGCATATATACACATACTTACACAATCAAACACATACGCATACATACACACACAAACATACACGAATACATACACAAACCTACACATGCACACACACACACACGCTTACATTTATTCACCTACATACACATACAGACACAAATACAAACGCAAACATACACACATACACATGCACACACATTCATGCCTGCACATAGACACAAACACACACGCCTACATACACACACGCACACGATATTGCGAAAAACATAATTTGAATTCAAGATGTCAAAATTCAAATTAATTAATTCTTTTTTATTTTTGTTTGTTTTTTTTATTCAGAAAGCGACAAGAGGCGATAAAAATAATTACCTTAAATTTCCCTTTAGTAGTTTCTTCAATGTCTCTTGAAAATACTTGAAAAATGTTAAGCTTCTATCATTTAACCCATTTTCAGAAAAAGGATGCTTAAATTTAGCAATTAAAATTTTCGCGTATACATGGTACCGACTCCCCTTAAAAAACTTCTAATAGGTGGCTAAAAACCCTTTTTTATTATAATAACAAAACGAAAGCTTCTTTTCACTTTGGTATAAAAATAGTCTTTCAGGTAACCCTACGGATTTAGCCAATTTATAATATACGTTAAAGATTAGCGTTTTCCCACTCCTTTGCAATATTGAACGTATCCCATATTAAAATGTCTCTTTATTACTGCTGCTTGCATTTTCATCCTACTATATTGCCAAATTTTAAGTATTAAGGCAGTGTCTAGAATTTTGAACTAATTTTGGTAATGCTTCTACAAATAAAAGACGTCATTTGGCTTCTTTAATCCACAAAAACAATTCACAATGCAATTTAATTTTCCACAAAGCTCCATCAGTAATTGTTTAAAACTCTTCTTCTTAAAACAAAGGGATACGGTGTCGCGGCACATATGCTTTTCAGTTTTGCGTAAAGAAATAAAATAAACGAAGAAAAAAAAGAAAAGAAAAGGGTCTTCAACCAAGCGCCACTTTAAAATATTAACCATACTTCCATTCCTCACTCTGCGTGCTATAATTTTAGAAGTAAAACAAGAAAAATAATCTAATTACATTTTACACTAGTTTGTGCTCATTTTAAAAGGGACACGGGAAAGAAAGAAAAAAAATGGCGTAAATTTTAAGCGGAAAACTGCATTTTTCGTGGAAACAGCGCCACCTGGCGTTAACATACGGCGCTCCGTTAGGCAAAATTTCCGCCTACCCCTCCTCTACTTTAACATAATTGCTGCGCGTATTTAAAGCATTTTTCACGCACTTTCAAATTATACTGGAAAGAAAAATGAAATGAAAAAAGAAAACCTTGTTTATGGAGAGCTTCATTACAACAATCACACACAACAAAAGCACAATTGTGGGCAACAGATTAGGGGAAAGAGCGCAAAAAACAGCAACGGTAAAAGATAATAAATCTTCATTAGTATGGAGAAATGATGTTGCTGTGATAAACGTTTAAGAACCTGGAAGAGAGTAGACTGTGTACGATTATTTTTTTCCCTTTTGGAGGATAGGGCTATTAATCTTGTTCCACAGCCAATTCCAACTTGCGTGTAAAGGTTTCTGCGTCGTAGTGGAACACATTTTATCTGAGTATAATATTGCATTTTTACAAGTGAGGAAATGTCTTTATGTACGAAACAAATCATTTTTCAGTATTTAGTAAAAAAGATAAAACCGTTTTTCGTAAAACTAATTTTAACATGTGAGGGAACATCGTTTTGATGATGAAATTCATAATCAGACATCAGTAAAAGGTGCAAGATTGAGAAAATAGACATGTTCATACTAAAGCTAGGGGAACTGTCTTTTTTTTTTTTTTTTTTTTTTGTTGTTTGTTTATGTTAGAAACTAACCTAGTTTTTAGTTTCCGAACAATACAGTTTTTAAAAGCATTCTAGTAGAAAATAAACATTATTTTAAAAATATTAAGGACAGTTAAAAGAAGAAAATGTTTTTACTGAAGCACTGTGTTTTTTCTATGCTGATTTGATCTAATGCAAATATGATTTTTTGAACTTTTAAATGCATACCTCTCACGGTGCCTACAAATGTTATCAACATAATTTAGAAGCCGGAGAGAATATTTCACAGATACTGAAACTATAAATATTCAAATGAATACCTGAAAAATATACCTCATAATCTTTGACACATTTTATTCACAATCTTTAATAATTTTGGAGACTATAAATTGTGTAGAAATTCCCAAGGCGAAATTAAACTTTCAAAGGAAAAACAAAAGGTTTAAATCCGCATAAATATTTAGATTAATCAGCGGATTCAAAATTTACGCACAGAGATTTTTGACGTAAGTTGCTCTGTTATCCACTGGGTGGGCACAAGAAATATATAAATTATGTATTAAACAAAAGCTCGGGGGAAGAAAGAAAACGTTCTACTCTAAATCGAACAATGTATTTATAAACAGAAAGACCAAAAATCGAACTAAGAGTGGAGCGAAGCGTCCCAACAAATTATGTTGATGGCACGGATGGCTTGGGGCGTGAGACCGTTTTGAATTCTATTGCCAGAATCCAGACATTTCCACCTTTTCTGTCGTGAATTTATATATGAAGGGGGGGGGGAGGTGTGGGCGGTGGAAGAAACGAAGAACACCTCAAGTGTTTGTGGGAAGTATATCGCATGAATTTTACAAGAATGCGAGGGACGGTAAAATTGAATAAAGCGCACCATTTTGTGTTTCTTTTACATAAATCAATAGATTGGACAGGTTTTTCTCTTTGCCGGTGGCAACGGCAGGTGCTCTGACGACATTGATTATTTTCGAGGATTTTTCTTTATCCCATTTTTTATTTTTTTTTCCCAACCGGGTTTTACTTTCCGGGATTCACATGGCTTATGAATTTACGATTAAAGATTTTCATGTAAGATTTTTTTTTTTTTTGGAATTCTGTATTTTTCAACGCCAAAGCGGAAGTTGGAATATAGATTTTTGTTGTGTTGTTCTTTCGTGGAAACTAAGTTTAACTTAAGCCTTGGGGGCTGATGTTCGATTACATTACATTCCACTCAAGTCCCTCTAACGTAAGGTATGACTTTCTATGTTTTTGAGAAAGAGAAAAAGTGCTCGTGGCCCTGCTAAAATCACTCGATGGAGCGTTAAATTTATCAGCAAAGATCATTTTTCACAGATTTAGATGCATTAATATTTATAATGCTTCGGCGAGGTGGAAAATATTAAATCAGTTTTCTGGACTTAAAAAATATATATTGAAGTTAGACATACTTATTACTTCAGCATCATAAAAAGAAGCATGGAGTATTGTACTGTAAGCATTCGACGGTATGGCTTAGATCCTTATACTTAATTACCGAAGTAAATTGAATTGATATCAGGACGCATTCTTATACCTTATTAAATAATTGCTTCAACCCTACTCTCAAAATTAATTATAAAATTTTGAAAATTTTCCCAATTTACGTACGTTCTTATTTTAAGTTTGAAATGTATACAAATGTATAATTTTTATTAAAAAGTTTTGTGCAAAAAAAAGTTTATTCATTTGTATTTGCTCAAATTTAGAAAAAATAAGCAGCAGAACTATTAAATGAAACTTTTAGAAACTGAACCTTTATCAAAAAATACTTCCGAATATATATATATATATATATATATATATATATATAAAATATATTTTTACATGTAGCTATTATTTTTTGATAAACATGCACTATATAAGTATTAATGCACTTTCAAAATTTCTCTTTTTTTTTGGATTTCTCGAGAAAAAAAGAGATCAAATGTTCTTTTGTTACATAAAAGGTATGCTTCAAATATCATTTTTCAACAATAAGTAAATCATCCATGCAAATAGGGGACCAGCAATAAATTGAGAAAACAAAAAAAGTTTTTTGATCATCTTTCATCTTAGATAAAATAAAATAAACTGCAAAATTCAGAAATATGTTTAAGAACTGTTTAGAATATTTTTTAAAAATATTTTCGTGGAAGTATCACTAATACGCACGAGGTCTTAAGCATTATTTTCAAAAATACCTCTTTCTTTAGCGGACTGTTGGTTTTTAATGCACAGTTTTCAATCAAACATTAATAAACTTGCAAGAAAAAATATTTGACTTATAAAAATAAGTCACAAAATACAAAATTTAACTTTTTATACGGGCCCCAGGTCCCCTAACTTATGTTAAGGAAATAGTCTCCATTGAAGTTAATTCCAACACAAAACGTTTGGAATTTGTATGACTAGCATTTACCGAGATATGAAATGCAGCGTTTTGTGACTTTAGCCGCTTTTCGTTCACCGCGTCCCTTTTGGGGGAAAATATAGCGGTTAACAAGGGTTTTAAATTAAATGTGTGCATAGAGTGGTTTTTCAAATTTTTCGAGGTTTGTAATGCGTTTTTGCGTATCACGACATAACATTTGCAGTTATTTTTGAGTTGTAGGAAACCTAGGGCCCGTATAAAAAGTTAAATTTTGTATTTTTTGAATCATTTTTATTTTTTCTTCAAGCATACAATATCGTAACTCTGCATCCGATTTTTCGCAACTGGAGGTTCCTATACATCTAAGAATAACAGTTTCGAAAATAAGGGTTTTGTTAAAACGGAACACCTTGTATAGTGCATTTATGCATATTTTTTAAAAAGTCAGAGCCCCGTGGCAAACAAGCAATGACATTCTTTCGGAACATCAAAAAAACTTCAAGGCTTTAGATCTACTATTCATTATCCAATGCATTAAATAGTGTTTAAAAATCTACGAGCTTAAACCTTCACAAATGAATAGTGATTCTAAAACTAGTCTTTTGTCCCTTTAGATGTACTTTTTCGGTACGTTGTAGAAATACAGTTCTTGTTCAAAGTAGACGCTCGATCTATCCAATCAGCCATCTTGTTTCTCGTCAGCAAAATGTTAAGAGAAAAATTCCGTAAGGAACATGCTTGCTTTGAATGTATATTTTCATACTACCTTGACATTTCACTGCCATTTTTTTTGTCCTTTAAGGCTAGTGTCCACATTAAATTGAAAATGCAAAAATTAAAACCCAACGATCAGAGCAGTTTTTTTTATTATGCGTCCATGCATAAAAATTACGTTACCACATTCATAAAAAAAATAGAGAAATAGGCTTAGTGTCTCTAGTCAAAGCCGTTGTATTTTTAATTAATACTTTAACTATTGTATATGTGCTACTTTCTAACTGTTTCATAGCACAGCTCAAAATGTTTTTTTAAACCTATCTTTTTTAACCTTTTTTCCCATTTAAGTTTTGACAAACAAATAAATATGAGAAAGAAAACTAATTACTCGTGTATCATAAAATTACTGCAGAAATCATTAAAAAAAATAAAAATAAAAAACGCTAATAGTTGAAATTGAGCTAAAGAAATATGGATATTTGCCGGTCTGTCTTATGACCTCTAATAACTGTTGATAAATTACTTTGACTTAAACAAACCTCTTTTTTTTTGTTCAAAATATCATATTTAAGTAGCTAAAAATAGGTTATTAACTCCAACGGTCACATTTATTCCATATAAAAATCATTATCTCAAAAGTATATTGACTACGAACAAACTTTGATTTTGAAAAAAAGACTTAAATAAAACAAATATATATATATATATATATATATATATATATATATATATATATATATATATATATATATATATATATATATATATATATATATATATATATATATATATATATATGTATACACTGACAAACAAGAGAAATTGGATCAGACTGTTTTAAAGGAATTGCTTGTGATTCAAAAAACTTTAAATATAACGCTTGCGAAGATAAATTTGATCAGTTTTATCTAAAATACTAAAAACACTACAAATTATTTTTCGTCCCCGACAATTTTAAAAATTCTGAATTAGATCTGTTCTCTGACTTTTCATTTGTTTTGATTAATAGAAAGAAGTTAAAATAAAAACAGAAATGCAGTTCTATTCTTATATTTTCTGATATGTTCAGATACACGATAGACGGAAATTGGAGCTTGATTGAGGGGATTAAAATGAACTAAATTCAACATAGACTAATAATAAGAATCATAGACTAACAATAAGAATAGACCGAGCTATGGCAACCCTTTTGCTGCTCATAAAAAAAACCATGTGACTAGTGAATATCCTAGCAACAGCGGGCGTTGATCGTAGCAGACGATCAACGCCCGAGAGAAATAAAATAAATGGAATTGATGGAATACGGAAGAATGATATTTTATGGAGTCCGATTTGTAAATTTGTTATTCTAAGTTGTAAATATTTTGTTAATGTAGTGAGTTTTTCGTTTAGATAGTATTGTGCATTTTCTTTATTCAATTTAAGATGCAAGCGCATAAAAAGAATCGGCAAATGGTAAGATTTTTACCTACAATATCAATTTAAGATACCGATTAGTACATTTTTGCTTTAACGCAAAACGTTTATGCCAACGCTGGCGTAGCAGTTCCGAATGAAATAAAAGCTACTGAAAACTGTGATCAAAAACTACTTACTAATGAAAAAATAATGCATAACTAAAAGAAAAACAGTTCAATCTCTGCACTTGGAAAAAATTATAATGAAAGCATATTACGTCCTAAAATACATGTCGAGTGCCAAACTATAGATAATGTTGCCATCTAGCATCCACGCTGCCAAAGTTTTCGACCAGTCGACTCCCACCAGTCACATGATGTATCCATGAACCAATTTTTTCTTCATCAAGTCTGGGAAAGCTCGGTCTACTCTTATTATTAGTCTATGAAATTCAAATTGCAAAATCTAAATTTTAGTTCTACTCCGACATTTTTTTTGGCTAAGTGTTTTTATTGTTCAATTTTTTGAAAGTATTTTCTGCCCAAACTTAAATGTTCCTCTATCAATTCTCGCATTTCATCTCTCTTGGTTAGTATGAAAATGGCGAGCGAAGTAAGGCCAGGGTTAAACCGAGCCTTACTTCTATTAATCTAAGACGCGGAACAACTACCACAAGCGCCCCCTGCATCCACCGTCTGAAGTTACACCAGAAAAGAAATGCATTTCACTAAGCGAGTGTCCGCGCTACGTGAATTGTTAATGCCCTTTAATGAGAACTGTTTCGTGAAAAGCTCTACAGCAATTAATGAAGGGCAAAGCTTTCTCCATTTCAGGCAAGGAAGGTGCTTTCGTTTTCTTCAACAATGGGTTAAAAGAGAGTTGAGACTTGAATTCGAGCGAAAGGGATGGAGGGGGGGGGGGTAACGTCCAATTAACTGTCTCTGGGAAAATGAAATCTCTGCGCTGCCACTAATAAGGGACGAAAAAAGCTAATTCTAAAGAGATGTTTAGAGTCTTCTTTTAAAACCGTATTCGAATAGAATTGGGATCTGGATGGCTATGGTTGGTATTACCAAATGGAATTCTTAATGTTCTTTTAACTTTTTAGAAACCCATCTTCGAATTTTTTTATCTTTGCCTCAGGAAATAGAATTTAGCTTTAAAATGACGTAGACTAAGGGGTAATATAGTATTTTCTGCTGTAGTTTTTGAAGTTATTTTTCAATTTTGAATAAAATAAAAAATGTCATTGCTCACATATTCTATATCTCATCTTTTTGTACACATTGGTCATTTTGTGTATTTTTCGATAAGAATAATTTTATCATTACTAGTTGGAACAACTAATTATGTATTTACGTTTAACTGACTCCAGCTTAAGTACGAATTTTCCAAATTACCATACTTATTTCTAAGCAGCTTGCTACCATTTAACTTGAAAGACCTATATTTTCGCAACTGTTAGTTCTAGAGGCCTCCTTCCTATTACAAAAGCAGACGAAATAAGGTAGAGAGTTAGAATATGAAAACTTTGAAGGGAAAAAAAAAAAAAAAAAACAATAGTGGGAAAATACAAAATCGAACATTTTATGCGGTCCCCAAGCCCCCAACCTTGCCTTTAGGAAAATCACAAGAGTGGCTAAATAATTCGAACCTAAACTATTTGAGATTAGTGAAACCAATGTTCATCGAAACATGAAATGCATCGTTTTGTGACATACACCACTTTACACTCGCAGTCCGTAATATCTTATTTTTCTTGAGGGAGGAGGGGATATTATGGCCAACCGAGTTTAAAATTTTATGTGAGCATATAATGCTATTTTTCAAATTAAGCGAGCTTTGGTAGTTTTTACGAATCGTAGCAGAAAATTTGCATTTATTTTTCAACAGTAATGAAAAACATAAGCATTTTGCCTTTTTACCTTGACAATCTTCTGAAAGGATGATAGGTTCCGATCTCATTTTCTGTACGGTCCCAATAATTTTTAGCTCTGGTATCTCCTTGAATTTCGGTCACAATTGCTTCAATTTTTTTGTTGCTGGCATTATTTTTCAATAGAAATTATTTGGGGACTTGGGGATTGTACACTGAAAAAACGATTCAGAAACGTTCCTGGAAAATAAGGGCTAGCTGATGTGCCCAATTTCAGCCAGTATATCTTGAAAAAGTCAGGAAAGTTTTCCGCTAAAATTCAGTAATATTTCTGAAACCATCCTGGAAGCTTCCTGAAAACATAAGAAATATTCCCGTTTAAAGCCAGTCGTGCCTCTGGAACGTTAGAAGGCACTCTAGGTATAATATAGTAGCTTGGCACCTTCCTGATTTATCGAGAAAGTTCCAAATGCAATATTGCACACATGGCCAAAGCAAAGACAGAATTGCAAGTACGTATCAAGAATTTTACTTTCCTGCAGTTCTAGCAAAACGACGTTGTCCATGGACTTATTCACTACGTTAGGGAGCTTAATCAGCCTGGACGGGCCATAATTGAGTTGTAGCTGATACTCTTTAAAAATACGCTCAGTTAATCTTTAAACTGGGAGATAAAAATATTTTTCACAACAGTGAGAAGTCTGTATTTGTGCAACTTGTAGCAATTCAGCAACCTTTTGACAATGATACTTAGTTTTTCCAGGAAGTGAATAAAAACCATTACAATCCTGAAATTCTACACGGAAAGACTCAGTAACGTTCAGTAACCTTTCTGAAATTATCCTGGAAGAGATATATATGTGTAGGCAAAATAAAAATGAATGGTTTGGAGCAAGAAAGTGATATGCCATATGCTGTGAATTTTTCAGCAGGCAAATTTCCAGCTTTTGAAAAATTCTACAAATTTTTTTATAGGTACTAGGGAGCTCTGCCCCCTGCTCGTTGACGCTCACCAACCCCCGAAGATTGCTTCGCAGTCTTATTTGATTCCCAAAGATTTAAATTGTCAGTTGAAAAGAAACAGATTAAAAACGAATTGCTCCATTTGGAACAAAAAGCACCCCTACCACGGGTTTCAAAATAACTTGTACCAACTTGTAGAGCCGTAAGAGCTAAAGGGCTCCTGAGCATTGCAAAACTGCAGTTTTGTACCTTTGAAAAGTCGCTTGCATATTCGTGTCTCTAGTCATATATTTTGCTCATTAGTTCAGGGCTTGGATTGAGTTGAGCCTGAGATTTCCCGTTAAAATCGAAACTCTTAAAGTTTGAATAAGAAAGAAAAAAGCGAATCGAAAAGACGTAACTATGGCAACATCAAATAAAACATCAATAATTTTAATGGTATAATTGGATATGAAATTATTCGAATTTGATTTTTAACGGCTTGTATTTTTTTTTTCCTTTGGAGATAAATGCCGAGTTTTTCGAACGCTGAAGTAAAAAAAAAAACCGCTCTTTCCAGTGGCGTAAAAAAATAAACTGTGCGAAAATTTCTTCACTTTTTACTGATAGATTTAATGAAGGAAGTAGTGTCTAAGTTTTAGCTAAACCTAAAAAATTTCGAGCTAAAAACCCAAATAACTCCCGCCGTTTTTAAGTTAGAGCAATGAAACAAATTATGTAGAACGCGGATAATTCTACCCTTCCCAACGATAGATAATATCAATATGTGCAAGTAATTTTTCACCTCGTTAATAGGCAATAAAAGCCAATTTACGCGAAATGTGAACTTTAAAAAATAATTACAAAAAACTCGTTCGAATTAAAAAATAAATAAATAAAATCTCAGTTGCACATCCTCGGGAGTCGAAGTAATTTTGTACAAAATTTCAAGGCTGTAGGTGCTATGGGGTCTTCTGGACGCAGGCCCGCCACAGATTTCCTTACAGAATTTCTTTAAAACCTTACTTTTATTAACTATAAAGAGATTATACATTCTATATTTAGCAATACTAAAACCCGATATTTTTCCTTCGAAATGACATAATCCAATGTCATATTTATTTCAATTTTAGTTAGGAAAAACAAAAATTTTGATCGAAAACTCACTCTTTGTGGCTTGTCACATTTCTGCCCCGAGCCCTTCAATTATTCAAACAACAATTGTTCGTTTACCATTTCTAAAACTTAAGTATAATGAAAATTTTACATAATTTGCACAAAAAGATTTCTTAAATTATGCTAACAAAACTTTTAAGCAAAATATCGCCAGATTATTGATTTTTTAGAAAAAATAAATCCCTCAAATTCTAACTTTCGTTCTGCTGGTTTTTGTTATTTTTTTTCGCGTAATATTTTTCAGAAAAAAAATAAAACAAAAGTTTGATGCGTCTGAATGTTGAGAACTTTTATTCTTTTGCGGTCTGTTGAACCAGAATAAAAATTTTAATCCTCCGAAAAATCGAATCAGATTTTTATCTCTTGAGAATTGTATTTTTTTTTTCGAGTTAAAATGAAAGAGGTTAAGTTAGTAAAATATTTTAAAAAAGTATCCTGCTTTAAATTTTTGTTTTATACTTATTCTTGTGGTTTAATGTTTTTTTTTTTTTTCAATAAGTGTGTTGTTAACAAGTTGTTTTTTCGAGTTCTGAACGGTTTCATATCATTAATATATATACGGAAATTAAAAGCCAAAAATATTTATTACATTAACAAATCAATTATGTTTCATTTCAAAAGTACGGGTTTATTTATTACATTAACATGTCAATTATGATTTATTTCAAAAGTACGTGTTTGACTAAGTTTTCGTGGATTACATCTTACTGCACTCCAAAAAGTGATGGTTAGAACCGCTTTAATTTTTGCAACCAAAATATTATCTCAGCAAACTCTCTAAATGAATTTTACCTCTGCTGAGGTTAGCAATTGGTTAAGTGCTATAACTTTGTTAGATCACACAACGAATTTTTGAGCAATCACGATTGCTTATTGTTCTCACTTGACTGTTTTGATGTGCTATCATTTTTTTTCCCGTCAGCAATTTCTGTCAGCACCACCGTCGCGTCGACCGGCGTCACGATGCTCCTCCTCTTGCGAAAGCCGTTTCCAGGTTGCGTCCATATCCTACACACATGCATACACACACACGCCTACATACACACAAACACACACTCATGTCAGCGCACAGACACAAACACACACTCCTACACACACGCATACACACACTCATGTCTGCGCACAGACACAAACACACACTCCTACACACACACGCATACACATACACACATTCATGCCTGCACACAGACACAAACACTTATGCTTACATACATACACAGCACTGCATACACAACACGCACACACATGCATACATACACACATACACGCGCACCCACACACATATGCCTACACAAACACACAAGCGCATTCATACACACACACACACGCTCGTGATTGCGAAAAACATAATTTGAAGTCAAGATGCCAAAAATTCAAATTAATATATATTTTTTCAACTTGTTCTAGATTTTCCATTTCCCAAGTGGAATGCGTAATTCACTCCTGGCATAGATAGATGTTCTGCATCTGTTTTTGGACGCATATTCATTTTAGCAGCGAAGCGCGCGTATGTTTTGCTGTTCTTAAAAAATGCGGCTATTAAAAGATCGAAATCTACTTTTAAAAGCGATCATAGCTAAGATATACACATGTGTAAAAAATAACCAAAACTAGTTTATGCGGAAAAAGAAGCGTTAAAGTTAATGATTTGAATCGAGAAAACTCTCGAAGTCCTGGAATGCTTGAAAAATATAAGAAGTCCATAATTCATCTCCACGTAAGTACATAACCGGGGCCGTGGTGGCCTGATCGGTAAGGCGTCGGACTTGTGACCGGAGGTTCCCGGGTTTGTCCTCGCCGGATCGAAGATCCACTGTCTTCATTAATGGTGACAGGGGGACGTTAAATGTGCTCGTGATCACGAAGTCCTCCAAGTGAAACGATACCTCTGGGGATGCTGGACCAGAGATTGCTCGGTTTCTGGTCCGGTTCAAAAAATTAGAGCTGTCTTCAGGGTTTTCCAACTGGTTTAGTCACAAATAGTTGTATGTACGGGGGACTCTGATAGTGAAAAGAGAATAGTCTATTATCCTATCTCTTAATTTTAATCTTGAAATTGTTTGTTGATTTTATGAACAATTACCGTCACGATTATTATTATAAGCATTTGAAAAAAAAAACTATAAGAAGTGCTACCGTGTCTCGCCAACAGCCCCCCCCCCCCCCAGCTGAGAAAGATAAAATCAAGAACAACCACTTTCGTACCTATACAACCTGTCCAAAGGGAAAGCCTTGTACGAACAAAAGTGAACTTTTTTACAACTGGTAGCTAATCTCTTAAATCACCGCCAGGTGGCGTATTCAAGCTGTAGAATTCTTTCTTTCTTTTTTTTTTTTGAGCCATCACATTGCTTATTGCATGCATTTGGCCTTTGAATGGCGTTCCTTTTATTTTATCCCCCCCCCCCGCCTCTTTCTGCAGCACCACGGTCGACCGGCTTCTCCCGATGCTGCTCCTATAGCGAAAAACGTCTACAGGTTGCGTCCATATCCCACACACGCACGCATACGCAAACACTCATACACACACAATCCTGCCTGCTCACAGACACATACATACATGCACACACACACTCACACGCAAATACTGACACAGACACAAACACACACATACACACACACACTCGGGATTGAGAAAAACATAATTTGAATTCAAGATGTCAAAATTCAAATTATTTATTTATTTATTTTTGTGTTTGTTTTGGTTTTGTAACTAAAAGCCTTGCCCCAAACTATTACTATAGAGCAAGTGTAATAAATGTTTTTTAAAAATGAGGCATATCGTAGGAAAAAAATTCATGGAATTTGTGTTAAGAAGTCTGTTTGGAAGAAATGTTTGGATATGGTGAAAAACTATATGTGTAGGAGATGTACACTTAAATTTACTCGTACTTCAGGTTTTTAACAATTGAAGGGAAATAAAAGAAACCTCTTCGCAAATGAATAACGAATACTTGGTTTTTTTTTCCGCATGCCATATCCAATCTATCATTTTATAAGTAACTTTTCCGCTTGAGTGATGAACTGTCAACGCCGACCGTAACTCTTCGTTCCAAATTATAAACGATGAGAAAGTTTAGAATTATTCATTTTGACACTAATTAATTGTTATCAAGCGCTTGTTAAATAATTAGAGTAAATTAGCTCATTTTTTAATTCTATATATTTTTTTCGAAAAAAAAAAGTACCACGCATTTTTCATTTCGTTTTACTTCTTATATTCAATGCAAAAAAAAAGTTGGATGTTTCTGTTTCAAAAAAGGAAAGGTATTAAATTATCTAACCACTAAAAATGGAGAAACTTTTTTTTCAATGCTTCTTTTTAACATGATGTCCTTGAGAAAAATCCTTGAAGATGAAAAAAAAAAGAAAAAGAAAAAAAAAAGAAACTGAAAGTGTTCGAAAGAGTTTTGAGGTTAAAAATTCGATTTATTATTATTTTTCTTTTACTTTGCGATTCCTTTAGCTTTCAGTGTAGACGAAAACTCAACTTTAAGAATTTAATATTACATTTCTAGATATGCACTACTTAGATACGTGAAGAAAGATAATCCCGATCAATGTTTTAAATGGTTGCGTTATGATGGTGGTAAAGTTTTTTTTTCTCTGTATAGTTCTCTTGTTCATTAATTTTTTTCTCTTGCGCAAAGGAAAATGTTCTTTATCAGTCTAATATAGGTGGAGGAAAAATATATTTTACTTTGCCATACCACTGTGGAACTTGGTTATTTACGTGCATTTATATTTTGAAAGGCTATGATTTGTATTTCTGAACAAAAAGTTATTTATTTGAAAAGCATTATACACATATATTAACATATAGCAAGGTGTTTTGTCAAAAAATATTTATCTTTCACTGTTAAATGGCATGTTAAAAAAAAAGCATGTAACTGTATACATTTATTTTTGATTCGCCACTTGGTCTTGAAATGAACGTTTCTTCAGGCGGTTGGGTCCTTCAATAGAACCAGTCTTTGGGAATAAATATCTAAATCTAGCCTGCTTTTTGTGGCGTAAAAATGATTTCGTAACATATTTTGACGTCAAATGCTTAAATTTGTTTTTAATCACTTTAAGGGCAAGTAGTACGTCAAGATTTTTGGGTAAGCAAAGGATCCTTTTTTTTTTTGGTTTTTAAAAGTTTTTCTTTGATAAATTGGTAGCGGTAACTCCTTTTATGCACTCCCATAAAGGATACAACTCGAAAACTTTGTGCTAGTCCGCTAGTTGGGGGATTGGTGCTCGTTTACTCAATTTGGGCTTTTTTTTTCATTTACCCCCCTCCACCCCTTCTAAACCAAAAGCCAAATTGTAAGTTTTCTCACAGTTTTTTGTTAAGAATTATACATGAAAAGAATGAGTTAAATGCCGTTAACCAAATACTAGATTTTTTATATTTCAAACTTCTGAAAAATTAATTTTCTTAAATTTTGCATGTATCTTTACTGTGTTTATTCACTGGACAGATTGTCCAACGACACCTTTTAAACGACATAAATATATTATCTTCAATGCTTATATAAATAATAGAATAGGAACATTGGACAGATTACATAAACCACAGAAAAAAAATGAACTTACCGTGATTATAAAACTTAAAACATTTGCACTCAAATATAAAATCGACATTAAGGTAAAATTAAATTGATGTTTGTATTTCTAAAAGTTGATATTACTAATGAAAAAGTGTTTCTAAGTGATTAAAGGTATAATTTTCAAAATCCTTTTTACGTACAATTTTTAACAATATGAAAAGTCATGTTAAAAAGAAGGGGAAATTACACAAAAAAGGAGGGAGGGGTAGAAAAATACGCGAAATACAGAAAATATTAAACAAAAAGTTCCATATTTGCTTAATGAAAATAATAATTACATAGACTACAGCGGTGGTCAAAACTGAATTTTTTTCACAGTCATCGCCACTGAACTTGGAAAGTAGTTCAAAAAATCAAGAGTACATAAAATACTGGGTGAAAACAGACATTGGACCCGATTTCAAAAACGTATATTTTTTAATCTACTGCACATATTACAAGAAGTGATGCATTAATACCAAGAAAAATACTGCATTCATTTTTTCGTTTCCAAACTCTAAATGTCTAAGCGTTTTGTTACGCGACAATCATCAAATCTGATACCCAGTTCATACTATATGTTTTGTAGTATCACACTTTGATGGACCGAAATGCTGAAAAGATGCGGATATTACTGGTTCTGGATGCTGCAAATACTTTCTTAAAGTCTCTTCTGCACCTGTTGCTCTTAAGCAGGATCTCTGCAAGTAACCTCAAGCGTGTGTAACACTAGACATGCGTAACGAACTGGATTGCAGATTGGCATATGACGTACAAGTGGTCAGACATCCACCATTTGTAAACTCTTTTTTTTTTAACTTTTAAAAATGAAACCAGACAAACAACTTGTTAATATTTTAAAAAGTGTTGCAACTAAGAGTATCTGAGGTTTAAAACAACAGATAAACTACTATAACAAGAGGATACCTAAATAAAAAAAAATTCCCGATTGTTCTCTGCCAAGAATCAGCCTATTTTGTGTAATTTCTGCGGAAAAAAAATATATTTGGGACAACCTAACTTGATACGTAGATCTTAGTTATAGCATGACGCTTCCGGGTTAATCATACTCATCTGTACATCTAAATAAGAGAAAATGAACTTTTTCAACATTAAATGTATCATTCATTTAAAATTAGTATTATTTATGCTAAAGTTTTGTAATTCTAAGGCTCTTAGTAGAAACTCCAGTCAAACGATATGCACAAAAGCTGCGTACTTTATAAATACCAAATTTGAAAGAAAAGTGTTTCTTTAAATTCGTTAAAATATTTTTACATATATTTCTTCAATAAATAATAAAAAAATCGGTTGCAACTTATTAGCTTTATATGTGGTTCATTAATAAAACCGAAATGCATAATTATGCAGACTCCATTCTTAGAAATATCAACTCCGTTTCCGCATCACCACTGGGGTAGGAGTTTCAATGCGTTTTTTTTAAGGGGGTATCGCCAGGAGCCCTAGTCCCCCACACCAGGACGGTGTTTATCTTAAATAAAAAACTATTGCTTTTGTGCGTATAGAGATTGAAGTTTTGTAATAGGTTTTAAAATGTCTATAGAAGAAGCTGGAAGATTTCGCTTTGTGTATGTTTTTTTTATTATTATTATTCATCTAACGTTCTCATTTTGATCTCCGTTCAAGTTTCCAAAGGTATTCGTATTAAATGATATTGCTTACATTATGCAACAAATATAGTGAAAAATAAAAAAGTTGTGTCTTCAAAATTGTTGTGATTGTTTCTGTTTGTGAATTAGAATTCAAAGTAGAATCAGTAGGAGATTCAAAGTTGCAATTAGCAATCAAATCAGTTTCTGTAGGTGTATCACTACAATCATTTCCAGCAGAAATTAAATCATTGTCCATAGTAGTATTAGTATGTCCACTTCCAGTATCAATCAAATCAATGTCCCCAATAATGTTAGCTTTGCAATCGCCAGCATCAATCAAATCAGTTTTAACAGTGATAATAGTATCATCAGCTCCAACAACATTGAAATTATTTTCCACAGTAATATTAACTTGATCATTTCCCTTAGCAGCAAAATCAGTGTCAACAGTAATGATAACCTGTTCATCTCCGGTATCAATCAAGTCAATGTTCATTGTAGTATTTCTGTCTCTAGTATCAATAAAATTAGTTTCCGCAGTAATGTTTACTTGATCATCACCACAAGTCATGATATCAGTTTTTACAGAAGTGTTAACCTGATCATATGCAGCAACCAAAGCAGTGTCCAAAGCAGAAGTCTTATGATCATTTTCAGTAGAAATCAGTTTAGGGTCCACAGTAGTATGAACTTGGTGATCTCCAGTAGCAAGAAAATAACTGTCCATAACAAAGTTTACTTGACAATCCCCAGTTTCAATAAAAGGAGTGTTCAAAGTACTAATAATATTATCATCAGTATCCTTAGCAGAATCACCAGCAGCAAACAAATCGGTGTCCATAGTTAAGTCAGTGTGGATAGTGGCGTTGACTTGATCATTTCTTGTATCAATCGCACAGTTTTCAACAATACATTTCCTGCTGTCATTTTTATCATATTCATCTAAAAGAGAAAAATAAAATAATAATTTTTTTAACATTTCAGAATAACTAAGTCAAATTAATAACGTATTTTTAAACAAAAAAATTACACTATTGGATAATATTATCTTTTATTTAACTCCTTTAAAGTCACATAGAAACATTTTGCTTAACAAGTAATGTAATATTTAGCATTTTCTTGGAACGCAAAAACTGCCTAACTGGGATCGTCTAGACACTGATTAAACAGCTTTTGTTGTGTACAAGAACTGTCAAAATCTTTCCCCGGTGGATAAACTCTTCTTGAGTGATTGAGAGATAGGTAAGGGTGGACCTATTCCATGTCTACCATGATCATGGGACATAAATCTCCTAGATTTTCCTTTCTTAGTAAACTGCCGGACGTACGCAACGTACGCTCACTGTAAAAATATCCCATATATGAATCAGGAAACTTTTCCTGCACCATTGTTGTTATCAACTATCTGCTAATTTTATAAGATGAGCTGTGGTGACTGAAAATGGCTGAAATGATTACAATTTTTTTTGTATGTGTGAGTGTGTGTGTGTGTACGTCCCCGGTAGTGATTGTCTAAATCAGTGGTGGCCAAACTATGGCCATTAAAACTGTTCCCGGAGGCCTGTGGATTTTTTTTTAACGTCACAAATCAAAAGTCACGATTAGTGAAAATGCCACAAACTTAGAGTCAAATATTCAGTAAAAGGGTTCTGAAAAACATAAGCATGAAAACAAAAGAAAAAAAATATTGGTTTGCAATTTTGTTCCTCTCCCCTCCCCCCATCCTGCGTTATTTAGAAAATAATGAAATATTTTGAAGTTTCATTGTTCTGACTCTCAAGAATGATTTTATTATAAGGTGGGGTCTTCTGGCTCAAAATGTTTGTGCACCAGTATTTTAAACGATTAATCATTGACGTTTAATTATGTGATGTTTATCTGCAACGTGTGATATTAATTGCAGAGAAACAGTGGTTTATACCAAGAAATTTGTCGACGATCATGTAGACCACAAAAATCATGTAGTGGTTTCATATTTGCCAGTCAAAGAAAAAAAAAAGGTAAATAAGTAAATACATTGTTTCAATTTTGGTTAAAGATAATCTGCAATGCGCACCAGAACTTACGTTTATCCTGTGTATAAGCATGTATGCAAAATTTTGTGCTACTATCGATGTCGAAAATATCAATATTTTATCACAATCAAAATATGCTTGGCCTCCGAAAGCCAACAGAAAATTTGAGGTATTAAAAAGAAAGAATTTTCCTTGTTTATCTGGAAAAAAATAAAATAGAAACCCGCTGCTCCTAAGTCAGTCAGTTCTTGGAAAAACTAATTATAGCTTGACCATTAAAAGAAGGCGGATGATCCTGAAGCAAAAACATCATTTGTATTAGGTTGTTTGTTATTAATTTGGAATAGATAGGATTAGCGAGACCATCATCTTACTATTCGGTGCTTTCTGGCAGATTCTACCTATTACAAATGACTTTTCGCTTCAAGGTCATCCACCTTCTTTTCATGGTCAAGCTTTACTTACAAACTAAAAATAAATGCTTGATTTCAAGGACACATTTTATGTAGTATCTATGAATGAGAATGCTATGTTTTATTATAGAGCAGTACCTTATTGGTCCTAGTAGTATTTAAAAGGCAAAAAAGCTATGGGAGTCAAAATGCCAAAAGACAGACTGAGTTTTATTCTGCAGTCATACTGAGAATAGTTCAGAAAATGTCTATTTGTTCTGATTTGAAATATTAATTAGAGTATAAATTTGAGATGTTAAATGCTCACCATTATCTTCGCTTAATCGACCGTATTTCAGTGTGGTCAAATTGTCGTCCTTTTTGGTTTGGAACCATTTTCTTATAGCTGTCGGCATACAGCGAGTCATCTAAAATAGAAACGGAGAAGAATTAACATTTATAAAACTGTTGTTTTGATGAAATTACTTCAAATTATCCTATGCTACATATCCGTTGTATTATTTTGCCTGTTTATCTATAAATAAAAGATTTTTAATGCTATACAGCAGTTAAAACAGTGTTTCCTTAAAGGAGCTTACATTATTACGAAGTTTTCTAATTTTCGCGCAATGATTTTGGATTCACTTCATAGCTGCAGCTATTAGCTGATACTGTGAAAGCACTTATTCACGTGAGCTCTTATTTACATAAAAAGGAAGACATTATTTCGCGAGCTGAAAATTTCAGAAGTTTTATGTAAACCAAGCTGAAATTTGGGGGGGAGGAGGGAATCACCAATTTTCGCGGTTTAAAAGACTTTGTGAAACTTGGCATCAAAATTAAAGCATCACAAAAATAAGGGCTTTTACACAGCAGTATATCTGCTTAAATCCTCCCCAATAACGTTTTGTCAATTTTTACTTCCTTTTACAAAGACGGAAGTATTGTATTCGCCAAAAAATTTTCACTCAAAAATCGACCTGAGTTTCTATTTTACTCACCCCGAATGAATGTTGAGTTTTTTTTTTTTTTTTTGACTCGACCACACGTGGATAAGTGCCTATGAACGTATAGACACGCGAAATATCCATTTTGGTGATTCCCGAGTTAATAACAACGAGTTTTCTTTTGTCGTCTGTATGTACGAATGTATGTATGTGCGGACATGCAGATTTGCGTATGAGCATATTTATGTCGCATAACTCAAGAACGGTATGTCCTGCAAAGTTGAAATTTGGTACGTAGACTCCTAGTAGGGTCTAGCTGTGCACCTCTCCTTTTGGTTGCATTCGGGTGTTTCTAAAGGAGTCTTTTGCCCCTTTTTGGGGGGAAATCATTGTTAATTTCGATGTAAACTCAAGTAGTGTTATAATTTGGCGGACACTTGGCGATGTATCGCCAGTCTTTGTTTTGTCACCAATTTGGCGACAAATTTGGCGGTTTTTTTCTTTTAAATCTGATTTCAATTTCGCCACTGTTGGTGATATTTAGAGTGCAAACTATTGAATCACATTAAAATTGCCAGTAATGTGAAAATTACATTAAATTGGGGTAAAAGGAAGTCATGTGATGCACACATCAGCTCGTTTCTATAGTCTTAGTTCTTTACTCTTAGAGTACACTATATCAAAAAAGTATTTGGACGCTTTCAAAAATTCACATTTTTACGGATTTCTAGAGAAATAAGAAACCAATTGTTCAGTATATTCAGTAAGTTACCGCCCGATAGCCAGGGCTAAGGCAGAAATACATGAAATACACCGTCAGCTCAGTCAATTCCAGCCGAGGACTGCAGTTTCGGGCTTACTAGCACTCATCCGCCCAGCATAGGAGTGACTGAGCTGGAGGTGGAAAACCTCTTAAGGAAGCCAAGAGTGCCAAACAAACTGGTAGCTAATACAGAATTAGCACTGATCAGACGAGTGACCGAAACAATGGTTCGGTTCAACTCGAATTTTGAAGGTCGTCAAAGTAAGAAAAACAAGGTATTTATATTTTTTATTGTAAGTCAAAAATAAATGCAAATGGTTATGCCATCATACGCAAAAACACAATAAAAACCACGGGCAATTTGAGAAACCATGCTCTATGCACACATATCATTTTAAACACTTGTTAACCGCTATATTTCCCCAAAAGGTGTTATTGACGGTGAGTAAAAAGTGAAGTAAGTTACAAAACGCTGCGTTTTATATCTCGGTGAATATTAGTCGTACTAATTTCAAACGTTTTTTGTTGGAATTATTTTTAAATTGAAATTATTTTCCTAACTATAAGTAAGGGAACATGGGGCAAGTGTAAAAAATTACATTTTGCATTTTTTGACCAATTTTCATCTTTGCTTCAAACTTTCAATATCTTAACCCTGCATCTGATATTTATCTTTTACACATTTTTGCACTAGGAAGTATACATCTAATACTAACGGTTACGAAAATAAAGGTCTCGCAGTTTAAAACGGAACATCCTGTGTATTTTATCCATGGACACTTCGCAGCGTTCCCGTCTCTCCCTGCGGCACTTACTTTGAAAAACCCTGCATAGGGTGACTTTAAAATTACTCAAAATGATTGTACCCATTTTGGCTACAATTTCAGCAATATGCAAGCATAAAATTTTTAAATATTTTCCACCAAAGCATAGATTTTTCATTGACTGATGTTTTCTGTTTGTAAATTATGAATCGTGAGTTTTACTTACTTTTTTTGATAAGCCACGGCTGTTTTCATTTGGCTCCCAACGGGAAGTCTTCTTCTTAAAAAGCTTTTGTTTTAACTTTGTTATCCAAGACATCTAAAACATAACAAAAGCATTTTAAAATTAATAATCTCAATTCATTTCTGATATTTTTTTTTTTTTTTATCTAATGCATTCATTAGTATGAAACTTAGAGGAGACCTATGAGTAGGAGTTGTCAGACAAAGTGAAGTAGGTGAGCCAAGTAAAGTTTGAAATATTTGCTGTTTGTTGTGCCAAATGTCTAATAATATTTTAACATTTCGTATGCATTAACTCAGGTTTGTTGGAATAAGTAAACTCCGAAATTCAAAATATATGATTGGAAAAGTAATTTTCAAAAATTAACATCAAAACTGTTTTAATTGATTAACAAAGTCATATTTTTATTATAATATTTTGTGGCGATCCAAAAATTATTTTTGTTCTCATAAAAGATCAAATTAAGTTTTTTAACATTTTAAATGCTAATAGAGAAATACTACTATTCGGTGCAGCATACCTTTATTTAATGTTAAATATTTTGGACAGCTAATCAAGTACGTGAGGTGCAAAGTGATATATAATGCATTTTATATACTAATTTTATCACTTATTAAATCACATATGCATTCATTTATTGATTTCTTTTGTTACCTTCATTCAATTAATAATTTAATTGTTAATTCATTCATTTACTCAATTTCTTTTTCATTCAATATTTTATTCACTCATTTATTTTTTATCATATTATAATTAATAAATTATTTTCTTTTCGTATACTGTTTCAATTGAGGAAATATTTTATTATTACATTGCTTGTAAAAGAAAGTAAAATCTCCTCCCCCCCTTTTGTTTGTAGGCATGAACTTGCTGCCAAAAATAAAAACGTTTCAATTTTTTAAACGAATTTCCAATGTATTTATTTTGCAAAATATATATTCCCCTATAATAATACCGTTTGTGGTCCAAACTCAGCGAATTATGATAAATGTATCTACATATACCTCTGATTTTCAATTCATACCCAAAGCGCTATTTTTGGAACTCAAATATATATTTTTGATTAGCTGTTAGATTATTTTTATTGTTTTGGTTTACTTAAATATTACTTAAAACGAAAACAATTTGATATTGCTGCACAATTAATTTCGAATTAAATTTGAATAATCATGGCGGCAAATATTTGGGTTTCCATAAAATTGCATAATGTCTCCATAGTCAGGTTCCAATAGTGGAAAATCCGATTATATCGCCAACGTGCGTTTGTTCTACTCCAGGTTAGTTTTTAAAAAAGAATATACAGAAACTTGTGAACTGTTTTGTCAGGAACATTTTTATGAGCAATGATAAACCTCATAATATGTAATCATAGGAAGAGTCGCCTATTTTGCATCTGATTTAATTTGCTCTACTTGCTATGTCTCTTTCAGCTCTGCTTTTTAAACAACTTTAGTACAATACCCGTGTTGGCGCGATGTTTTGACGCCAAGTCGTGCTAATGCATGGCTTCAAAAGTTCCCTTGCAAAAAATGCAAAAAACAACAAAAACAAAAAAACTTTTAAAACCATTGAAATTAAAAAGTACTTAATTACAGAACTAAAATAGAAAGGGCACTGCGGCCCCCTCAATTCCGCTTAAAAATCAGAGTTTGATAAGAAATCAAGAAAAATAAAAAATTATAAAAAAAATTCTTTTTGTTTTAGTAAAAACAAACGGTAACGCAAAACACATTTGTCGAGTTACCACCGTAAAGAATAGCAACCAAACCGAGGTTAACATTGAAGCTATACCCTCAATAATATCACCAAAAAATAGCCATGTAAGGTAAAATCATTATTTTTTACAAAAAAGGCAAATTGTGAACGATATTTTTAAATAGAGTAACTCTGTTTTCGGATGGTAAAGAAATATACGTGTTTGACTTACTTTTCATGTAAGATTTTCCCAAACTTTCGCAAAACTACGAATTGCTCGAGAGTGGAAGCTCGAATTCGGCTACATCGGCGTATAATCGGCTTCAAGTGAAATTTCACAGTTTCGTCCGCTCTGTTGTAGAGTTAGAGCATTGTTGGAGGATATAGGTTGATTGTCACAACAGTATACTAATTACCAACAAGTGTTGCATTATAACAATATGCTGCATTATTGTAACAATGTCAGAGATTTGCATTGTTAAAATACCTTTTTCTTTAAAAGAAAACAATATTTGAAATTATTATAAGCTTGGATTGCACTAAAAAGAATAAAATAAAAAAAATATGATTTCTGAATTACGAACATTAAAAATTGCATTTAATCCTTTATATTTAAGTTAATTCTAACGTAGCCAATAACATTTAAATTAAAATATTAACAGAAGAGAAAGGCAGTAAACAGTTTTTTTTTAAGAATAAAATTTACGATTCCGTTTATATTTCTTCTCCTCTAATTTTTTTATTCCGACTTTATTGGCCTATATTTAACCTAAGCATAAAGGTATTAAGATTTCCAACAATTTTGAGAGTTGTAGTAAAGAATAAATCATACAATTATTATATTATTTTCTACATTTCAGTGCGAACCAAGCAAAAAAATAGTCTTTGTCTTTAAAAAATATTTTGTATTCTTTTATTTTTTCAAAGGAAGTATTAAATTAAAAATAGTTTAAAAAACCCCACATACACACACACACACATGTACACACTGTAAAGAGGCCAGATTTCTGGTACGATCTCTGTGAAGGGAAAAATATCTCAACGGGTACATTTGGAGGCGCCTCAGTAATGGTCCGATAAAGTTTCACTACGGACGGAAACTATACCAATGTTTTCTATGCATGGCAAATTGAATTCTGACAGCGATGCTGATGTACTGAGCAGTATTTTTTAAACCAAAATCACCGTTAATTACTATTTTAAACAATTTGTTCCAGCAAGAAAATGCCTAGTTACATGTTACTTAAACCTCAAAATCAATGTTTAATGCTTATTCCGTGAAACTGCTGTACTGGCTCGACAAAAGGCTCGATCTAAGTTGAATGGCAACTTTGTAAGAACTCTGGAACTCGAAGTATGAAAGAATAGCATTCAATTTCGAAACAAGCAAGAACTTATTTTCTCCATAAAAAACGCAAGAATAAAAATTTTCAAGAACGTTCTTTGACTTATCAAGACTGATGAAAGTGATTGAAAAAAAGGGGAAGTTATTGATTACTATGGTTTTTAGGGCAATTCTCGTTGTCCTTAAAATTCTGTCCAGTTTTAATGGTGATTTTTTTTTATTATTAATAACGGCAAATCATTTATATTTTATATTTTCAAATACTCTGCTTTCCACAACGATTTCTAGCATAAAAAAGGCACATTGTCCTTAAATTTCACTGAATTATTTCAGAAATAACTTTTTCTGTGCAATTTTCTGCTGTCCTTATAATTCTGGCCGCCACTGTACCTTACATTCTTAAATTTCCTGTTAATACAAATTTTGCTTGCTTCATTTATGCGTTGAAGTCATTGAAAATCCAATAAAGGGGAAATTTAAAAGAAGTCCCTTTTCTTGATTCGTGTAAAAGCCAATACAGTGTTCTGCGCCTTTAAATACCCAAACTCAACTCGTTGAGTCCCTTTCAAAAAAGCCCAATAATAAATGGTACACAAATTATCTTTACATTCGAGATGAAAGCAGGCATTAATGTTTGTAAAAAGATCGTCTGCAACTTTCCGTTGAATTAAACTGAAATGATCTGTAGAAAGTAGATTTAATTTAATTACACCACGCTCATCGCGTTCTTTTATTCAGTTAGTCGCCTCGCGTTGGATTATTCATGTTCCCAACTCTTTAACTGTTTGTATAATGCCCTGAAATAATAAAAATTAATGAACACGTAAATGTTTCGCCTTAGCATTTTCGGAGAACATTAAAACGTGATGATTGTTGGAGATTAAAAGGGTTTTTTACGAAGTAAAATTTTCCCACAAAACAGTTCAACGCGAATTATTCGTGAAATTCCCGCTGATTTGCATGAATAATTTTATTTTCAATTTATACATTTTTGTTACGCTTTTAATACGTTATGTTTTAATTTTATGTTTGTAAAACATATTTACAGTCAACTTCATGCATATATCGTTAGAACGCAAAATAGCGATTTTTTTCCGATAGTTTTGTTTTGATTAAAATTTAATTTCGGATTAACAGAGCATTAGTTTATATATTTAATAACAGGGAACCTTTTTTGACATTAAAATAAGAAATCCCAATTACAGAAGAAATACTTTGTTGCATTGAAAGGTATTGAACTTGAATTTGCCTTACGTTCGTCTCAGGGCTGTAAACAGACTATATTTCAGGTAATGTTTCAGGTCAAACGCATTTCGCGAGAATCTTATATGATCAATAAAAATTGACTTCATTTTTATGTTCTACTGATATTTGTTTCAATATGATATTTAAATGAAGGGGTACTGCTTTATGGGCATTAATGTGGGCAAATGTAAAAGATAACGTATCTATTGAATGAAAGAAAGAAATATGTGATGCGTACACAACATAACTTCATCCCTCTATAATATTCAATGTAGTAGTAGATGCGTAGGATGCCTAGGAACGTA
Source organism: Uloborus diversus (assembly GCF_026930045.1). Taxonomy (NCBI): domain Eukaryota; kingdom Metazoa; phylum Arthropoda; class Arachnida; order Araneae; family Uloboridae; genus Uloborus; species Uloborus diversus. The sequence continues at coordinate 171,832,305 of NC_072735.1, read as the reverse complement.
TAGACACCCGAAATATCCATTTTGACGATCCCCGATAGAATTAAAACGAGTTTTCTCGTGACGTCCGTATGTACGTAGTGTAATAAAATACTCGCATTTGAAGTAATATCTGTAATACCTCTTACAATTACATTTCTTTTGGCAGTTGCATGACATTTGATTCTTAAAATAAATTATAATTTACTATAATTATTAAAATATCCGTCCCCGTGGTTATTAGTCTGGCACATTTTATTTTCAGTTTCAATTTTAGAGTTTGAGTTTCAGTTTAAGAGTTTGAGTTTTAGAGTTTAGAGTTTGAGCTAAAAAAGGGGGACAAAAACAACAACTATACCCTTTAAATTGATGAATATTGAAATTAATAAAGTGGCAATCAAGTTTTCTGTAATTACCAAATAAAATATTTTATAAAAGCACTACTACTCATTTAGGCAAAAGTGCGATAAAAAAATGAATGCCCGACTATGCCATCAGATTGATGATTTTACGAAATAAAGAGGTGCAAGAGGCTCTAGTAACGCAATGATTTTTTTTTACAAAAGACTTGACATTTACGCCACTATATATATATATATATATATATATATATATATATACTAGGTAAAATAAGAAATAACAATGTCAAGTAGCACTAATTTCAGTAATCTGCAATTTGTAATATTTGACGTTGTTATTTCTTATTTTAATTCTTATTTACAAAGGTATTTACTTAACTGATATTTATACCACTTAACAGTCACAGTAGACCCTCATTTTACGCTGTTTTATTTTACGCGGTTTTGATTGTACACGGTTTAAGATTTGACACCTTTAGTTTATTTTACGCGGATGAGTTTCGGTTTTACGCGGTTGCGGCAATGCAAACAGATAGCATTTTTCCCTCTTTTAAAATCCAAATTCCTAGAGGTTGCAGATTACACGTAATAAACTGCATTTTGGCGAGCAAATAATCGAGCTTGGTTTCAGACATTTTATGCGATTGGTTCTAGAGCTCTTGCCAGAAGTAAAGTTATTAAACTCACAAATTTCCGAACTCGCTGGAAGAAGAGCTTTTAGGAGTGACAAAGGAGGCCAAAACCAACGATGATATCGACATCGGTGACACACAATCGAAAACGTCCACATTGAAAATTTTGAGCCATTCCTAAGCAATAGAAATGATCTTTCTTGTTTGTTAGTGAAGTAAGATTCTATCATGGAAATGACGCAAGTGATCATGGCTGCGTTAATGCTCTGCAAAGAACTGCAGAGAAAAATTCTTAACGACTGCCAAGAGACTATCATAGCCAGCTCCACTTTATAAACAGTATACGAAATTAATTTCTGTTTTCTTTATTCATGTTGTACATAAAAATCGATATAAGTACACATTAAACTTATTATACAATTAATTATCATTATAGTGAAATTTTTTTTAATCTACGGAACCTAACCCCTATTTTGGCACTATTATTAGGTCTCAATTTACGCGGTTTCAATTTACGCGGTATTTTCGTAGAACGTAACCCCCGCCTAAAACGAAAGTCTACTGTACATGCTAAGTACTATAAAGTCTTTAGCATAGTTTGTAATCTGACTCATTCTCTTCCGAGGATTTAATTGTAATAAATCGGAAGAAAAACCTTCTAAAGAACTACTCGAATAAAATTTAATGAATTTCGGAGTTAAAGCAATGGCGGCAAAGCTTTTTAAGATTAACTAAATAAAATACACATTGTTAGCGAGCGGAAAAAATCTCGGACTGAAATCAACTTTTTCTTCGATCGAGCCAATCTCAGAGGAAGAGCTCTCATTATGTAAGCACAGCAAATTCCTTCCATGATTATTATCAACTATTCTGGGAGCTAATGAATAACTGTTGATTTACCCAAGACTCTTTACCAAGCAATACGTCAGAAGTTGCCCTAATTGCCTTCATTAAGCCACTGCAAACGGAACTTGGTTCAACGAATTTACACCACTTATAAATATGCATCAGCTCAGCTATAAATAATGAAATTCTTCACTAGTCGATCGTTAAATAAATTCCTGAGAATTCCTGTTGACACGAAAAGATGGGGGAATTGTTTTTTCCCCATAGGGAAAAACAGAGATAAATGTATTGGATAAATTAAGTCATTAACTCCTCTTTAATCTTTACCGTTGTTTTCCCGCTATTATGAATTAATGTTAAGTCTTGATTTTTTTTTCTCTGGAAAAGGGGAAAAAATAGAATTGTTGATTGCGAGAGCGGAGAAAAAGATTTATCCGTTCAACTATTGATTATTTTTTTTTTAATGTTTAAGTCGGCGTAAAAAATTTGGAGAAGAAATGTTTTGATTAAGAATTTTTAAGCCATCTTGTTAATCAAGTTCTGGAGAGTTAAATATGTATTGTTATTTTTTCCTTTTGAAAATAGCAAATAGCAGTTTTCCACGGAAAACCTAGGAAAAAAAATCTCTTATTCAAAAAAAAAAAAAAAAAACATATAATCCAAAAGTGAAACTTATAATCTGGTTTTAAAAAATATATAACTGAAAATGTGTGTTTATAATTATTACTGAAATACGTATTTACATTGTTTAAAGCGTAATAGAAAAGGAAACGAGAAAATAATCGTTTGATCAAGTTGCAAAAACGAAAGGAAAAGAGCTTATTATTCAACTGGAGCCCCTCCCACTCTTAAATAGCATAGAGTAATTGTCACATGCAGAAAAACACACGTGAGTAAAAAAAAAAAGAATAGTTCGTAAACCGTCGATTTGTGTCGCTGCTTTGACGGAAGACAAGTTGATGTGGTCTCTTTAGGTTGATCTTTCTTCGTTTCCAACAACTCTAGTCTTTCTTGAAATTCAAGAACTAACTGTAAAAAAAGTAATAAAATTGCTCATATTTTTAGTATTTTTAAATACTATAAAGACCAACTTAACGTTTTAAAATGAAACTTCCCCGTCAGCAAACTTTGACCTGTGAACTCTTGGTTACTTTAAAAATGCTGAAGCGGCAATTCTATTTTCGTCACGTATTGCTCAATTTTTCAGTTGCCTGCTAAATGCACCGTTGTTATAACCCCATATTTTGTTTTCTTTTTCAAGAAACGTAAGGATAGAATAGTTACAAAAACTCGTTGAAGATATTGTGACATCTAAGGTCAACATCGTAGTGTTAACCTTAGCTTAATGTAGAACAAATCGTCGTAATAATTGGAATACTGCGTTGACAGTTTTTTTTTTTTTTTTTTAAAGCCAGCAAGAGTTCAAACATTGAAATTTTCCTACGTCAATAGTTTGAAATTAAAATTCTTACGAATACATTTATATCTTATCGGAGCAAGTACACTTTGATGTGTATCAGTTTTTCTGCTAAACATTTTTGCAATAAAAGAAATACTGTATCGTTATCCTATGTATCTTCTATTGAGTTTTAAATACCTGTTCGTACAAGCTTTTTTTAAACAAATAATCGCAGTCTTAATGAAATAAGTGGATTATTTGTAATTGTTACTGCACCGTGTGCATAATAGATCCTCAAAATAGTTCCATGTGAGCAAAATATGTACATTAAAACATATAGCATATAATACTAATAACAAGGAGCTGTTAAATCAAGCATTTGAGGGAAAAAAAACTTTAAGGCTTCTGTTTTTTTTTAGTGTTTGATCATTTTATGAACAGATGTATTCAAACAATGCACATATTTTTGTTTTTATGAAGAAAAATATTCTTCATTTGCAACTCTATAGGCTTATCTCTTTAAATATCATTTTAAAATTCCTGTATCACGTAACAATTCAAACTTAGTTTTCGAAAATCTTTTTTCCTTCCCTATGAAATGTATAATGCAAGCAAAAAAGAAACGAAAAAGTTCGAAATAAAAGCTATGAAGTAAAAACCACCTGCTTCACTAACTTTTTTTATGGTTATAAGCTGCTTATTTTGTTTGATCATGACGGGATTAAAAAAGATTGTGGCTTATTTTTTTAACCACATCATGAAAAGTGGGAAATTAAGATACCTTTCATTAAAAAGATTTATTCACTTTTTTTGACAAAATATTTGCCGAGTGTCACTTATACGGAAGGATAATGAAAAAACTGTAAAAGTACTCCATACTTTAATTTCTTCATTATAAAATGAGATAAAAGTGTATTTAAGTGTCCCTTTATATCGTATTTCAAAACCAGTGGAGCTCAGAGGAAAATGTTGGGTTTCGAAATATATATATATATATATATATATATATATATACAGGGGCGGAATGGCTGACTTTGGCCCAGTCGGCAAAAGAATATTTTGGCCCACTTCTGTAAATTAGTCGAGCAAAGACATTAAACTACCGCTAGTTCCTATTTTTCTTTAAATTCCTACATCAAGATTTAAAGTTCTAAAATAGAAAATTGTGAAACGTAAGATATAGCTAACACTGACACATTTTTTATGTGCCTTGAAAGGATACTTATGGTTATAAGCGTGAAAAAGCACATCATTAGGCTTCTATACTGACAACAGAGAAAGGACACGGGGAAAAAGATGAGGAACCAGGTAAATCCCTCCCCCCCCCCCCCCCGGAAAGTTTTTGAAATTGGTTGATCTATATAGGTCTAAGAAAATAATCGGGAGACAGGGTTCTAGTTCCCTTCCAAGCGATATTTCCAAAGTTGATGTCAAAAAACGCTATTTTACAATTTTCGGTAGCGTTAAAGGAGAAGAAAAACAAGGGGTTCCCCATAATTTTGTTTTCTGAACTTTTTTTTTCAAAATTGAAATTCCTTTTAGTCTATCTTTGTTTACAATAGAATGTCGGGGGCTCTTCCCCGAAATTCTCCGAAATGGGAAGTTTAAGAAATGCAATTTTCGGCTACCCTTAGTAAAATTAATGGAGCAGCATAGGGAGTCTACAAAAACGTTTAGAGTTTGAACTATTAAAAAACGCAAAACTGACTTTGGTCACGTTTAAGAGAATAAGAGGGGCAGTGATTTCATTTGGAAGCATTTAAAAACTGAAGTATACTTGACCCAATTTCAAACTACATTTCGTTACTATAGGGAATCTGGCGACTCTCCTATAAAATTTTCCGACATTGAAACTTTAAAAATATATTCTTCTAATATGTTTGGAAACATTGAAAGGAAAAAAGAAAGGTTTCCTCCAAGATTTTTTAGATGGGCACCGTGCCCTTCCGCTTTTAAGCTAACCTTCCACACCTGTCCTTGAAGCGTCATTCTTTCGTTTCAATCATTTATCCACAAGAATCTGATTAGAATATATCTGAATGTTTTTTGCATTACCTTTAAAACTAAATATCAAAAAGCTTTTTAATACTTTAAAAATGATTACTACCGAAAACACTTGAACTTTGTATGTACCTAGTATACCAAAAAGTAAAAGAAGCACCTTTTTTATTCAACAAAACTTAGCTACCCTTTTATCCCTTTTACCTGAAAACGCACTACCCCTTTTTTGGTCTGGAGGAAACACTAGTTCTCTCTGGACATTTTTTTCTGAAACTGAAATCAATTTTTAGCTATAGTGCAAATAAAAGGGTTACGAAGCTCTCCCATGAAAATTTCTATCCGTGAAATTCAAAGTTATATTAAGTGACTTTAAAGAAATGCCTAAGATTCGAGGACTTTGTCTGGCAATTTTTCAATATTGAAGAGGGTCCGGGAAACAAAATGTGTCAATTTTTTTTTTATCATTTAAAAAACTTCTCCCTCTTTTCCTGCTAAAAGGACTTTTGAATCTTGTTTCTATCTTAATTAGAACGAAAGATAAAATTATTTTTGTTGCATCCCCCCCCTTTTAACTAATATTATATTTAACTTTATAATTTCAAACGCGTTTCTCTCCATGATGCATTTTTTCTCGATTTTTCGCATTTAAACTCTTATAAGTCAAGAACTGATAAAGATAAAGTAATGAAATTTGGAGCATATCTTTTTCAAACAGTTTACTTTGATTTTTATACGGTGAATTTGGAAAAAAAAACCATTACTTCAAAAAATATGATTTTTTTAAAAAGTATCTTTGAATTTTTCGAAATTTTTCTTCACTTAAAGTGGCCCACTCGGCGGTTGACCCAGTCGGGGATCCCCGACTAGCCGACCTGGCCAGTCCGTCCCTGTATAAGTATAATATATAAATGAATATGTGTACAGTTTACGTCTCATTTATGCCAAATTTGACACACTGGTCATTTAATGTGTAGAAATTCGTACATGACTTTTTTTTATTGGAATTCCAAAAAATCCAAAGAGGTCTTAATTTAAATTTGTAGTTATAAAATTTCTCTTTTCTATACTTTGATACGGAATTTTACGCTATTTTATTTTCTTCCATTTAAACCTGAATGATGAACTTGTGTTACATTAAAACTTTTATTATTGAGGTAGACTATGAGACGCCGGACAAGTAGCAAATAAAATACAAAATAGTTGTTGTATACTTCATATAGTTCATTTCTTGATTTTTTCGTTCCGAACACTTTGGTAGAAACTACCATTCTCGGGAAGTATTAGGCGTAGATTCCAATCACATAGATTTCACCCTTTAGAGATGTAATACAGTTGGGTATTACATTTCTATAGAGCGAGTTGAGCAGAATTATTTTAAGCGTGTCCGGGACACGAAAATCTCTAAATTTAGCTCTATTTTTTTAATCATATAAAAGCATTTTTTTTCTGCTTAAAAATACGATTATTACGAAAGATATATTTTTTTTTTGTTGCATGCATTTAACTAATATTATGTTTAACTTTAAAAACTTTAAACACCGTTTTCTCCATGATGCAATTTTTCCCGATTTTTGCATTCAAACTCTTGTAAGTCAAGAACTGATAAAGATAAAATAATGAAATTTAGTGCATATCTTTTTCAAACAATTTACTTTAAATTATTGGAAAAAAAAAGTATACTTCAAAATGTATTATTTAAAAAATAGTATCTTCAGATGTTTTGAAATTTCTTCAAATAGTTTTTATTGACGCAATATTTTTTTAAATCCCGGATAAAAATTAATGTTTAGATATTTGGGGATATTTTTTGATAACAATTTGAAAATTGACCAAGAATATTTTGAGTTTTAGCAATTTAAAACAACCCCATTAAAAAAAAAAACAAATTAAATTTAAATATTTAAAAAATATATTTGTATAATGATTTTACTTATTAAACAAATGATGAATCAGTGTAAGAAAGAAAAAAAAATCAAAACTTTAAATTGTTTAATATTTTTTTAGATGTGTCTTGGATGCCCATAATCAATACAATTGATAAATGTGGCAATGTTAAAGTAAGGATATCACGTTATGAAAATGCGCAAAGTGCCATTTTAATGATTGAAAAAATAGTTATATACATTTTATGGAAAAGATCATGCTTTGACAATAAGGCTAAATGTTCTACATACAAACGTTTTTGGTAGTTTAAATTTTTCACAGCCTGCTTACATTGGCAAAGATACTGGCTCAATGAAAGTATTTTTAAACTGAAAAAGATCTGTGATGTTTTCCCCGCAATACAAAACTGCTCGGAAGCTGCCGTGGGAAATTCATGAAGAATGTAACGCAGTTTCAAGAACTCTGTTTAGAAATATATACTTTTTTTCTGGGAGCAGTAAAGGCCGTTGAGGTGGTGTGGCAAAAAAAAAAAAAAAAAAGGAATCTAGTAAAGTTTTAGAAGAAAGGGGTAGTTGGCGTAAAAGGAAACACGGAGTAAATATAAAAACTCTAATACTAAATTTAAATAAACTTAATTTTTCAGACTAAAATATTGGTGACATAAATAGATGACACATAAAAAATACGCAGAGAGAGTGTTGTTTACAAACATTTAAGCAGTTTTTATCATTGTCTTAAGATGACACCTTAAAGAAAGTGGTTTTTTAAAGTTCAGTGAACCTTCATTTTCTTCGTCAGTAGGCCCCGCTGGGGAAGACACCAGCAGGTCTAAAAAGCAAAACAGTTGGTTTTAGAAATTTTTATTTGTCATATAGAAGGCTTGGAGAACATGACAGGAGAAGGAGCATTTATTCATGACTATCTTTTTCACAGCTATTTTTGATAAACAATTTAAATGTTTCCATTTATCCCATAGTTGCTGTACTTTAAGAAAAATGGAAGCAACTTAAGGTTTTTTTTGAGCATGCTGCTTTTAAAAGGTTTAATTATAACGTAATTTTCGCTTTTGTGTGCATTTAACATACATTGGGTTATTTTTTTAATGATTTTTCTTATTTAATCATTTCAGAATACATTCGGAGTATTCAACAGATCGCATGCAATCTTCGGGCCACAGATTGAGTATTTATTGTGTATAACTTCTTAAACTTGTAAAGTGATTGGGTTAAAGTACGATTTTTTCCTACATCAACCCCATGGGAAAATTATTAGGGAGTTTTTCATCCACCCCCAGGCTCTAGGGAAAAATAAAGCACGATTTCATTCGCTAACAAACAGTTATAAAGTTTTTTTTATAACTGTTAAATTTTTGATAAAGCGCTACTCTCAGAGAGTTTAGTCTTGGGACACGATGTACAAATTTTTATGTCTCAATTCATCTAAGAGAAAAATTAGGACATAGGTTAAAATCTTAGAAAATCTGTTCCTATGTACCCAAACTGACCCCATATATCTATATTCCACATTTTCTTAGCATCACATGTACTGAAATAAAATTACTGTAACATAAAAACAGTACATATTGTTTATTGTACATATTTTTCTCTGTAGTTATTGTAAGCATTCTTGATGATGAAATGAGTATAGCTTTAAGGGATCATTAATTACGTAAGGCAATTAATTACGTTTGGTTAATTTTTGCCCTTCCCCCACTCCGCCCATATAAGGGTACGTAAGATTTTTTCATACCCCTCCCCCCTATTCTTACGTAAGAATTCATTTCGTTTTTAAAATAATGAAAGAACGAATCTTACGTTACTAGAATCGAAATTAAATTCACTATTATTAAATTCAACCTTTTTTGTGTAAAGAAATGCTATTTACAAAACAGTGGGAATCTAGCCTGAATGTTTTTTTTCTGACATTTTTTTTGTATATGATGCGATACTAATTAAAAATAAAACATGCCATACATAGTGCAATTCTCTGATTACATTTTACACTATTATTTCTTTGCAAAACCTTCCAAACGCAAATAAAGCATAATCCTTGTCAAATCACCATACCACGCGATTTCAAATGTAATATATCGACTTGGAAAATCTTACGTAAGAATGGGTTTGAAAACCCCCCCCCCCCCAAGTAAGGGTATGTAGAGATTTTTCCAACCCCGCACCCCTCGGGACCCTTACGTAATTAATGAATGGCTCCTAAGACAAATGCATTGGACTCAGTAAAATACGCTAAGGAAAATGCTATACGCTAAAAGTATTGGTTCATACCGTTGTTAGTATCGCAGCGTTATGTTTGCAACAGGTGGTAAACAACTCATACAGTAATGAATGGTTTCTCCATGAGCCGTAAAATACCAATAAAAACAACAAAGATTATTGCTTGATTAGTGAATCAAGACAGCAAGGAAAATCTCACTTTCTTATATGTTTGATAAGCGTTTGAGATGTAAGATAAAATAAAAAAAACCAAAAATATTATCAATTGACATGTCGCCGCTCTTAAGCTGAGCAAACCACTGCATTTCAGCTTCTTCCATAGCGTTCTCTTGATAGCAGCAATGAATTCGCAACAAGTTGTACTTTACACTCCTAATGCTTTAAACCCCTTTATGCGGGCTGAAGTGTTAGATCGTGAGTTAATATATGCAACTGTCGTAGGAGGTTGCCACCATCCTGAGGTGTAGGGTCATGACGTAGAGTGAGCCATTGAAATTTTAGGGGGGTTTGTCGCATTCCTTTGTGGTATTTGGAGGAGGTAGCATCCACATTATTGATGTGTGTGGGGGAAGGGGTAATACACCTGCAAGTTAACCGGCAAAATGAACCATCTCGACATCTTGAGATAGCATACAAAGGTTCTGGGTTGCGCAAAAAATGCTTTAAGACATGCATTTTATGCTTAAGCTGGTGTTTTAACTATTCCCCGACCTCATTCAACGATTTATGTGGGGGGAACAATTTAGGTGGCCAAACATTTTATTGGTTTATCTAGAATAATCGTGAAGAAGATCAGGATGTGTATACCTAACAATCTAAGCGCCGTATAGTTCTAGAAAGTGTCATCGTTGCTGGGCAAATAAAGTCTATAATGATAAACGTGATCTTAATTTTTATAAGCCAAGATAACCATATCAACAAATGCGTTGTCTTGGGTCCAGTTTCAGGAAAGAACCAATAGTCTTTTCATCCAGAATGCTACTACATTGTTAAACAAATTTCCATCAGCTTGGCAATTTTCTTCGCAACTGTGGTCTATGGATTGGCTTTTCTCATGCAGTTTTAGTGCAAGATGTTTGTGTGCACTGTTTTTTCTCCAAAAAAAAAAAAAAACAAAACAAAATAATATTACTTGAAATCATTTTTTAATATACAGATTTGTATTGATAAACTAAAGCTCAATTTTTAAAAATAGAAACTTATAAAATATATTTTGTGCTTGAGCTACGCAAGAAAGTCTTTGCAAGTTTTAAATGTCCCGACGTTGCATTTGTACTAATATTTATTTAAAGTGGTAATTCAAACAAACTAAAAAAACTAGTTAAAAATGGGAAATGTCTCATTTTTTTTTTCCTTTTTTAACCACAGAAACCTTAGACGTTTTGCTGAGATGGAATTCAAACACGGTAGAAGGTTTAGTTCTTTAACACATTTCTTCAGTTCTCTTCTTTCCTTATTCATTTTTTCTTGCGCTTAGAAATATTTATCTTTATATTACTCATTCATCCAGCAGCCGAACACAAAACGAGAGAATCAAATTCACGGAGGAAGAATCTCGACCATTGGAAAGCAAAGAAATCCTTTCCCCTTAAGAGGTTTAAGTAGTTAAAACGTATTGGAAATGTTCAAAACTATATGAAAATATTATTAGAAGAGGTAATGGAAAATGGATTTCCGAAGAATGGTACAGTGGAATCGATTAAAGCGAATTCGCAAATGGATTACTTTTGATGGAATAAATCTTTGGTTATCCGTGCTTCAATTATCCGAAACGTTTAGTTATTTACACTTGTTTCTCGTAATTTTTACGAAGAAAAATGTGAAAGCCTTATATTCTTTGAAGCTTATTTTGAAAGGTTTTTGCCTGAATTTCGTCTGTGTAAAATATTACGCAGAATGTGAAATATTTACAGGAATCCACCACAGTACCACAGGTATAAGAACTCTCGCGATCACCTATACAAATTAGCGAGCTCCAATACAACAAGTCCTGCTAACTTGTGAAAAACATAAAAACGTATCAAGTAGAAATTTTCTTGAAAATGCATTTTGATTTTGAATAACCGATTCAGTTCCTCGCAAAAGTTAAACTTTTATAAAAATTTAGCTGAGTAGCAAGTATCCTTGGCTAAATATTTTGCAGGGTGTTTTTTTTAAAGAGTGGCTAGTATTTAATAGGTGATAGTTGATATCTAAACAAATAATACCATCAATGAGTATCGGAATTTATGTGCAAAGGTTCAACAGGATACCGAAAATAAAGACGACGAAAACATCGGTAATGTTTCTGAAAGACACGAGGAATATCGCCCACTTTATTTGCGTTATCGAAAATCAGGCAAGGAGGTCTTCTATAGATTCAATGCGGGTGTTATAAATAAGAGCCTTCGTTTCTATAAAGCGATTATAGTCATGGAATTTCTGGTATATACGTTAAGGAATTAATTCAATTCATTAGAAATGTTATGGTCGGATATTTATCCGAAAAATCGTCGAGTCTCTGACGAACTTAAGTTGGAAGGTTGGTTAATTAATGACGCATCTCTTTTTTTTTTTTTTTCAGTATATGAAGACACTTTTACCGTGGGAATGTAAAGCTCAGTTTCTGCAGAAATGAGAGTTTGAGATATTTGAAGAAACGCGATTCGGATTCTATTCTAACTTTGCTATTTCTTTTTTAATCTTCCAGTCCGTTCAAACCTGAGATTGACGGTTTCCCTTGCACCTACAGTTTTTGTGTAAGTTGCCGTGCCGAAATTGTGCACTCCAAAGTTTTTCTTCTTCATATGACATTTTTATTGCCATTGCACCATTTCACGAAAAAGCCACGTTTTTTACGCGCAAGTGACAGCTCATAACGTTTCATTTAAAAATTATAATTTTGCATTCATACTCAATCTTAAGTAACAAAACTTCGTACATTACCCTTTTAAATTCTAATTTTTAATGAAATAAGATTTCCTACACGAGACAAAAGTCACTCTTTCCGTAAAATAGCCAGATTACTGCCATTCGCCTCCCCATAAGAGGTTGCAGAAATGAAATTTTAATATTAACTTGAGCAAAGTAAAATTTTTTTGAAAATTCTTGGATGTTTGAGTATCTTCGTATTAACAACATATCTTAGTGCATGACATTGAGACCTTTCAACAAAGCTTTGGAAAACAATATCCTACAAATTATCTCATCCTATATTGCAATTCTTTAGTACTAATTAGTTAATACTATTCAGCAGAAAATCGGATCATTGTTTTACGCTACGGATTTTCATTTGTCAGAAAGATGCAAAGTTGTTTAACTGTTAGTTCTGAAGTCATCATTAACCCTTAACAGGGGATGTCCGGTCTCACAGACCGCTCAAAAATTCATCCGATCACCCTATTTCATTTTCAATCCGATTAAATGATTGTTCCAAATAGCTTTTTGTTTTGTGACCTTGAACACTTGCTTATCAGTATCTTAAGGCAAGTTCATTTGGTTTACATTTCATTGCATTCTTTAGAAGCGGTCTGTGAGACCGCACCTGCCCTTCAGTGTTACAATTTTCGGCAGTGGTAGACATGGCTCTTAACGTTAAAAGCCTCGGATATAGGTTCATTTATTTTATCCGCGTTATGCTGAAGATATGCAAAATATTCTAGATGAGGTTGAGAGTTGCCTTGAAATGTTCACAAACGTTACACAACGATGTTCTAGAGACAATGAAGGCTGAATTATTCCTCAAAATATGATGCGAAATACTAATAGTTAAAGGGCTGTCGAAATGTTTCCGCAACGTGATATAATCAACTTTCTGGTCCTAAAATGTTATGTATATATTAAAGAACAACAATGAAATCATTAATAAATAATTGATTCATTTTTTACTACGAGTAGTTTACTGCAGCATACGATTCTCTTGGAAAATCTTAAGACAAGCAGAATTTCCTCAGACAAGGTATATTTCGATTCAAAATTAAGGAAATAATTTTTCTCCCTTACTAATAAAAGTTCAAAAACATCTAAGATAAATTACAGGAATGTATTTTGAATTACACAATTTTAAAAAAAATGCTAAATAGAGCAATTTTTGAGACCTCACGTTCCCTATTACGTCCTACTTTTTCACCCCCCCCCCCCCCCCCCCCGTTACGGGTTAAAATGCATTTGCACGCATAATGGAATTCAATTCAATTACTTTATGTAACAATATTTTATTTTGGTAAAAAAAATCTTTGCTTTTTTTAGCCGGAGCAGTATTAAATTGAAATTAAACTATGTGCGGGCAATGAAAAAGCATAGAAAAGAGGAGAGCTAAAATCTTAAGTTTTTTTTTTTCAATCATGGCACCACAAAATGCTCTAACGCGCACGTCCCCTTTTACTTTGAAACCAGTTTTTCTAGTAGTATGTACAAATATTAAACGACTTACCCACAATTTTAATGTGTTAAATTAATTTCGTATGAGCTAAGTTTTGTCTATGAAAGAATGCAGCTCAAAAATAAATCATGAAGTCCAAATGGTTTCCGAAATACAATAACTAAAAAGTTGCTTGTTAAACCTAATTTAGTTACTACATTCATTTTAAGGGTCACTGTGACATGTAATGTTATTGATTGAATTTTTACATTTTTTTTTTTTTTTTTTTTTGCATTTTGAAAATTAATTTTTTAAATATTATAACGTTGCGAATAATTTGAAGTAAGTTGACTTTTGACTGAGAAAAAAGAAAATTAAAAAAGGAAAATATTCCAAAAAATTTTTTCGCTTCTTAAATTGCTACTGGAAATGCGAAACAACGTAAGTGTGTAATTCTTTAGTTAAAAAATAGATAAGTCTTTATGTCGAGATAGGAAGTGAATACAACAGCTTCGGCAAACAAAAAAGGAATCCAAAATAATCTGCTCACAGAGCGTGTTGAATTTTCTTTAACTGGTTACTCTATTATTCATGCATCTAATTTGTTAAACGTCTTATATATGCATTAATTTTTAATGCTAGAAAATTAACGCGTGAACCTATTTTGATCATCTAACAGGAGGTATTTCAACAGATCTATCTTTTAGAGATTATGAGATTTTTTTTAAGAATTAAATTATCTTTAATATGTCCTTTGTTAGTTCCTTTCATGTCAATCATACGATCACAGGAGTCGATTATTGCACTTTTCATCTTGTAAGTGCATTAATCAACATATTCCAAATTCGGTCATTGAGAGAGAGAAAGACTTCCACTGTCGCATTCTTTGTGAATAACTAAGGAATACAACTGAATATTTAAGCTAGCTAAATGCATTTGTTTTCCCGATTGTTTTTCTTAGATGGATCTATAAAAGATATACAATAAAATTAAAAGACAAAATTTACCCGATACATGGCATTTCTGAGCATTATTACTGCATTTATGAACAATTCTTCTGATTGTAAGGGGACGGTGGACCTTGAAAACTTTTTCTTTTATTTATTAATTTTGAAACGTGGAAACTGGGCATAAGTTAATAAATTTATTAGCATGCAAAATATCAAACAAAAAAAAATGCAACAAAATACAAATTTAATTAACGTTAAAAATTTTGAAATTTAAATTACAAATTTTAAAATGCTCCATGCGACACAATTTTTGCTTTTTTCCCAAACAATTTGCATTTTATCAGAGAGCAGAACATTGCCAAGAACTTTGGGTATTCATTTAAGGATTGGAACTTTATTAACTGCACAATATTTTTTTTTCACGTAAAGCAATAGTTTTTGCTGCGAATATTACATAAAAGTCAAAACTTTAACATTTTTAAGCAACAAAATTTTCTCTTAAACTGTAATGCATACCCAGTTTTATCAAACTACTACCAAAGTATCATATTCTAAAAATTTGAAGCATATCGAACAAAAATTAAGTCGCATGGAGCTTTTTTGAATCTGTGTCAGCATCGAATTTTACACTCCGAGATAAATGACGTTAAAGTCTAATTTCACCTACATTTTATGATCTTCGTATTTTAATACCTCTCGAAAGATATTTTCACGATGACTAAATATTTGTCATTAATACCAATGTAATAATTTTTTGAAACTTAGTTTACATGTTTTACACTTAGTTTTACTTAGTTTTTCGACTTTGTTACATGTTTTACAGCCATTTTAATCAAAAACACGCTCTGTTTGCTTTTTTTTTTTTTTTTAAACGCTTATAACTTCGCCATAAAACATCAGATAAACAAGAGGTTTTTTTCATACGATTCAGCACACTTCATATGTTCTTACTTCCACGGAATAAAAAAAATCATATTTTTGACCAATTTGAGCTATTTGGAAGGTTCACGGTCTCCCTTACGCAATTCACTTTCTTTGCACGACAAGTATAGTTATTTATTTACTTATATATCTGTTTTTTTTGTTTCCGGTTTTGTATTTTCAGAAATGGGAAAAAATTCACAAATTAAAATGCTTTACGCAGAACAAGTTTCAGCGTCCACCTCAAGAAAAAATTTCAAAATTCGCATTTTCTGGCAATTGTAGTCAAATTAAGGAAAAGAAAGGTAGCAATTTTCTCCCCCAAATTATTTTCAAAAATGAAGTTCATTTCCGTTATTCTTGGTCAAGTCAAAGGTTTTTCCTTCTTACAAATTAGTTTTAAAAACGCAATTTAAGATTACCTTTGGTGATTTATGATGTTAAGGATGTGAGAAAGGTTTAGATCCTCTCTTAAAAAACTTTTTGGAAATGAAGTCCTAGAAACACATTTCTCGATAGCTTGATGAGATTAAAAGAATTATCGGAATTCAGGACCTGTTCCAGAAAGTTTGTGATATTGGAAAACGTGATTTTAAGCTATATATGATGATACGTATTAAAAAGGAACCCTCGTAATTTCTCCACGGAAATCGTTTGAAATTTAAATCACCAGAACACCATTTAAGGAAATTTTTGATCAAAGGGAAAAAAACAGCGGCTATCCTCCAGGAATTTTTTGAAATGGAAGCCTCAAAAATGCAATTTTTAATTATCTTTGGTGACTTTAGGGAGGAGAGTGAAAGTTTAAGACTTTTTTCTAGGGAGAGGCAGTTGTCCCTTCATGCCTCCCTGTGACTCATAATCATGCTTAGTAGTATTTTTTTAGATTTTCTTGGCTTAGTTTTCTTTTAAAATGCTTGAAAAAATTAAGAAATAAAGAAAAGTAATATCTTCAGTTTGTAAGCTTCCCGCGGGCCGGGAAAATATGCTTGTGGGACGGATGTGGCCCGCCGGACCGTAGGTTGGAGAGCCCTGCTATACGTCATAGAATAAGCCAAGTAGCTGCGGAAATGAATGAATTTTGGGATAAGTAGTGACCTTTTTCACATTCCCCATTAAGAGTCGGGGATTGTATAAATTAACCAGTAAATGGGGTAAATATGGCTAAATATTCAATAATTTGTCATATTTACCAATTTCAGTCGGGGATTGTGAACAATCACCGGGGATTATACAAAATCAGCGGATTTTATCACATTTACCGTAACATATACATAGTTAAGGCCCACGTACTCATCAAAATTTTGTCTTTGGATGTTAGCGCTATTTCTGTTTTTAAATAGCATCTTTGATCGCTGATGGAATTACTTTTCTTTTGTAGTCATAATCATTGAAATTTTGAAAAGGAAGTGAAATTTTTTATATTTAAAATTAGAGCGAAAAATGTTTTAAAAAATGCCCTCATAAATATTAGCTCTAGTTTGCATTTAGCAACAAATTGATTGATAATATAATAAATATATATATATATATATATATATATATATATATATATATATATATATATATATATATATATATATATATATATATATATATATATATATATATTCGCCTTAATATACATTTTAACATACACAATTTTTAGTTATATGTTTTTCTAAAATAAGCAACATGTGCCTTTGATACAACAGAGCACTGTGTGCTTTAAGATATCATTACACGATTGCTTAGTTTACTTACAGGTAAATCTTTTGCAATTAGATACACTCCAAGCAAACTTTTGTTCGTGTTCCACTAGTCACAATATTTCTTCGTTTCCAGAGCTCCCTCTGAAAGATTTCGTTATCTCCTAGCAGAACTCATTAGGAAGCTACATCAGTTAGCTCTTGAAACTCATTAGAGCGCCTTACATTGTAATTAGGATTATAAGGCAGTACAGTGGTGGGGAGCTCTTTTTTTAATGACTCTGTAAAATAATCTGAGCATAAATTATGAAAAAAGAAAATATTGTTTAATGCTAAAAATATCAGAAGTTGAAATCACTACTTCTAATTAAAATCTACAAGTTTTGTAAGAAATTAATTTTCATGGAAGTTTCGACTAATGGAAAAAAATACTTAATGTATCACTGAACAAAATAAGACTGAATTCAGCAGTGTAATGATGTTTTAATTATTCGTCTTTCAGAAACAGTTGGATACCTTGTAATTAATAGGTGTACTAAGGATAATTTTGGTCCTTAGTACATCCATTAATTACAAGGACAAATAAATGAAGCAACAGGTAACGTTCTACGTCTTTCGCATATAATTTTAAGGGATTTTGCTCTCGTTCGTGACAAAAAATTTCTTTTTAAAACTTTTGAAGACTTATTTCATTTATTGATTACCTGCCTATAGAAGCAATTACAAAAATCACAGCACTTGAACGTAAATCTAGCACACCTCACCCTTATATATCGAGAACTATCTAAGGATAATTTGGATCCTTAGTACATCCATTAATTACAAGGACAAATAAATAAAGCAACAGGTAACGTTCCATGTCTTTTGCGTAGGAATTTTAAGGGATTTTGCTCTCATTCGTGAAAAAAAATTTTCTTTCTAAAACTTTTAATGACTATTTCATTTATTGATTACCTGCCTATGGAAGCAATTACAAAAATCACAGCACTTGAACGTAAATCTAGCATACCTCACCCTTAGATATCGAGAAATCGGCCTTAGTTTCGCTGTAATTATTTTATGTCTCGTTTCTAAGAACACATCACACTCGTCAGTTCATCAAAATTCGAGCTGTCTGTTTCCTAAATATATTTTAGGTCCTGGCATATGTGGCAAGAAAACCACGGTCTTCATTTAGTCCAACTGATTTCGTGTCATTTTAAACATTCTTTTACTAATTGAGTCCTTTCAACACACTTTGCTCTCCAGTTCTATTGGGGTGCAAAACGTTCTAAAAATGTTTTTCGACGCCAGCGTATTTTGTTAACATCAATGATATTTGCTCAGTGCTGCTAAAGCGTTAGCAATTTTCATTGAATGATTTTAGTAGAAACTCCCAATAAATGAATCTTTCAGAGCTGAAATAGATTACGTTCATTTCCACTTGATCCATAAAAGTCTGAACGCAGTGGACAACTTTTTAACAACGGAATGTTATGTTTATTGAATTATTCTTTCTGAGCAAACATAGATCAAGAACATTTCAACTTCATCCACTTTAAAACGGAACATAATAGATTTGACAACGAAATGTCGTGTTCTTAAATAAATTGTTCAAAGCTAAAGTAGATCAAGTCCATTTAGACTTGGGCCACTTTAAATCTGACCATTTTAGTTTCGGCAACGGAATGTTACGTTCATAAATAAGGTGTTCAGAGTTAAAATGGAGCCTATTTACTCCTACAGATAATACCATCTTCTTCATAACTTTTCTCCACTTTTTGTTTTATGAAGTTGGTCGATTTGGCAAGTTAGGCATCCATAATATAATAACCCTCCTGTCTAAAAAATAAATATTGACTTTATTAACTAATTTTCTTCCAAGTACTCATGAAGACTACTTGAAAAATATTTCCATGCTCGGTATTATCCTGCGAAGTGAACCATGTACAGACAACAACTTGATAAAATGTCATCTACTCACTGAATAATGCAAGCTAATGGATTCAATTGTTTTAGTCTTTACTTTAGTAGTTTGATGTCATTATTTCCCAAGAAACGTATCATTGAGAGTGGTCTCATTTTTTAACTACATTTTTTTCTCGTAGCATTTATGATAGAATAATTAATAGTTATTTTTTTGCTTTAATATGTATTTCAAATATGTTTTGTAAACTCTTTTTAACCGTTTGAACATTTCTAATGGTCGCGGAAAAATAGTTGCAAGTGTTCAAACATGATATTGTGGATTTCACGACATCAAATCACGTGACATCATACGAAACGATATTAGATGATATTTTCATCACGTGATACGAGTAGAGCTTAAGAGAATACAAATTATAATCGATTGACATAAATGTTGAAAACCATGTTTTAAGGAGCGTTAAATCTTTTGCATTTTGATTCAAAATATTTCGATTATTATTTTTTCCCTATCCGTTGAAAAACATTTTTGTGAACATGGTTTTACAACCATAGGCTATGTAAGGTCAATATTTCTTATTTAGTCGCTATAGAAAAGATCTCAATTTTGAAAAAGATGATTAATTTCTAAACTTCGATCCCGGTGACGTTAACTTTTTTTTTTTTAATTTATACATTAAAGTAGGGGAGACCGGGGCAAGATGACTATGTTAACAATTTTTGTGGTTTATTAATTTCTTTTTAAGGAGAGTAAAATTAATTTTACATGAGCTGTTAGAGTTGTCCTTTGTAGTATTAAATATATAACCATTTAATTTTTCAAATAAAAATAACGATGGATATTTTTATTTTTTCATAACCTTAACAAATCGTCATCTTGTCCCAGTACTGGGGCAAGATGACTTTGACCTTGGGGCAAGATGACAACGTTGAAAAAGGTTTGAACATATTTTATGTTTTGAATATGTAACCTAGTTTTACAAATGATAACTGTGTTTTTACATCTTACAAAGTATCAAATTAAGCGTAATGTTGAAGTGTTAAGTTGTGCAGCTAACAGTAGACACAAATAAAAATGCCATTTCCGTAATTGGAACATTCCTCATGCCACCACTTTTGGCTTTTACAGCCCTGGATCCATTCTTCTGTTGGAGGGTCACAATATTCCATTTTCCAAGCAGGGCATCTTAGAACACCATTCTTTGAAGTTGATGCAACTGGATTCCTCAGCATGACTTGTATAGACTTGGGCCTACAGGAACTTGGTTTGAGTTTTTTTACTCCCTTTTTAGCTTCACGAGTTTATTTTCCTTGTTTTTTTTTTTTCCTTGCGATTTGCTCCTTGTTCTGACATTTCTTTGATGGGTGTGCTTGTAAGAATGTTGAGCTCAGTTTTCTGCTTTTCCTTTTTGTTTTCTCACATTGTATTGCTTTAGTCATTGCACTGAAATCAGAAACACTAACAGGCTTCTTTGGTGCATCGGAATCAGTATTTGCCATAACTTCTGCCATTTCGTCTGGATGGTTTATATGTTGGTTTTCTGCTCTCAAGGTCTGAGGGTTAGCACTATAACTCTCAGTTTCAACTCCAACAACGTCATAGTCCGCTTAAAACAACATAATTAAGAGTCTCGATCCCTCATTCTTTAAACCCTTTATCGACATTTCCAACTGTAGCTGCTCTGAAGTAAGCGGTGCTCAAAAGCTCACCAATTTTTTTGTCTGTGATAGTTTGTCCTAGATGAATGACCATAAAGTTGTCACATGCTTGGCTATGGTAGGTTTTTATGACGCATCAGGAGCTAAAGACGATGCGATGTGCGGGGTGGCAACCCAACCATGATAATGTTTTTTCACTGCAATATAAGATAGCCTGCAAAATTATGTGAGGTTTATGATTGTCAATAATCAACAGAGCAGAAGATTCTTTGCTTGGTTGAATTCATTTAACTAGTCATTTTGTCAACTAGTTTATAAATAGCCTCTGGTCACCCGCTTTCGAACGATACCTCCCTTGATTCAATACGTCCTTTAGCCGAAGAGGAGATAGAAGAGAAGCGCAAGGTCGCGTGGAGAAACACACATATAAATAAGCGTTTACAGGATTTAATAAAATGTATAGAGTAGTTAGTTTAATAAATCCCGAAACACGGGCAAGAACTCGTCATCTTTCCCCACGTATCGGCCCGTCATCTTGCCCCGGACTGCCTCTTTGAACGAAATCTTCTCCATTGCCAAAACGGAAGGCGATTAATTGACATTTATTCATGGTAATAGGTAGTATTTAAACTAAGTTACTCATAAATACGAAAGAGACGCGATATATCCTATCTTAATCTGTAGTAGAGCTTATTTACACACGCATAAATGTTATACCGTGGCAACGGTAAACAATCAGAGCTTCATAACTGACACAAATATGGCGATTTCAGCGTCTTTATACTATTGCTGAAAGAACAGCAGATAGGAGAGCCAGTAGCATGCAGTTGATGCTATTACCCAGTTTAAAACGGAAAAATTAAGGCATTCGTCATCTTGCCCCGGTCTCCCCTACTTCAAAAATGATCAAACGACCAAAAAAAATTTTTTTGCTTATTTCAAAACTAAAAATTATTTCAAACACTGGGGAAAAGGTTCATCGCTTTAGTTCAAACATTTAAAAGGTTATGAGTGGTTTTAGGTCATGCTCGCTATGTGTTCTTACGCAAAAGAAAACTTTAAATTGCTTTTTCTCGATGATTTTTTTTTTTTTTTTTTTTTTTTTTTTTTTTTTTTTTTTTTTTTTTTTTTTTGCGATTTCATGTCATTAGAATCCCTAAGTCTTTTTTTCTATTAAATATTTATTTTTTAAATAATACTTTTTGCAGTCAGGATAATATATTTAACAAAACTGTGCATTGGATGAGCATTTAATTAAAAAACTCAAGTGTTTAGAGCATATTATACCTATTAAAATATATTTTTTTTCAAAAAAATATGTGAGCAAATGAATGCACAGATTTTTATAGATAAATACTGTGATTGTTTAGATTTTCTTAAGTTCAAAAACTAAAAAGGCCTCAGAAATTTAAAAAACTGTAAAATTTTCCTTTTTTTTATTTAATTTTTTAAAAAAGAGGCCAATTTTTTAAAAGTTTGAAAGTTAATTATTAATTGCGAAGTAAGTGTGCACGTTATAGTTCCAAGGAAAAACAAAATTTACTTAAACTAAAGAAAAATGTCTTGAAGGTACAGTGACCCCTAAAAAAAGCAAATCTTTTGCTAAATTACCATCTATAAATAAATCAAAATGTACCGGCAGTGGATATAATGCTTTTATTTAAAGCTTTCAAGAGAAAACGGAGAAAATCCCATTCCTTTTCTTAACTTCCTTTCCTGCAGGTGAAAAAATCATAAGGAATAAGCTCTAAAGATGATTTAGACTCGCTCAGAATAAAAGAAGGAAAGAAAATCTTCGGTGTTTATGCTTGTTCGAATCACCCTTGGAACTCAATATACCACCTCCAAACACCCCCAACCATAAATCAATTCTTTGTTGCCAAAAGAAAAGACTCAAACTGGCAGAATCGCTTAGTGTGCTATGAAGTAGAGATTTTGTAGCACAAAATGGGTGTTATTTCGAAAACGGATGCCCTTAAGCAAGGGTTGATGGGACGGAGATACACTACAAAAGGGTGCTTCGAGAACATATTTCCGTCCTTGTGGTTTTGGGCGAATGCTTCGAAGAGAAGTTTTTTATCGTTTTATTTTTATTTTCTTTTAGCTTTCATATTTTAAATGTTTATGTATCCAACAATTAGTGATACGACACAAAAAAAGGAAATATCCATTAAAGTTCATATTACAAAGTTCGAAACTTTATTTTGCAAAAGTTTTACATAACTCTTCCGCTTCATGAATTATTTATTATAATAAATCCATTCCCTGTATCTATCCCCTTTTTTATTATATATTTTGCGAAATTGAAAATTATATGGAGAAAAAGTATTATAACTAATAAGGACAGTAAATTTAAAAAGAAACTTTTAAAATAAATGAATGTTTATGTGTTGAGAAATATTAAACTGAATTACAATTTTCACTCGCAAGAGTTTCAGCTTTAATTTTATTAAAAAATATTTCACTAAATGAATTATAAAAAAATACAGCATTCGTAAGTTAAGACACTAAAAAATAACTTATAACGAGTTACCATCAAGAAACAAAAATTGTTAAACGTGGTCAAACATGATATTATGGATTTTACGACATCAAATCACGTGACATCATAAGACACGATATTTAACTTTAAAAATAACTTAATGTTTATGCGCTGAGAAATATTTAATTCAATTACAATTTTCACTCGCAAGAGTTTTAGGTTTAACTTTATAAAAAAATATTGCACTAAATAAATAATTTAAAAAAACATAGCATTCGTAAGTTAAGACACTAAAAAAAATAACTTATAACGAGTTGCCATCAGGAAACATAGGAAAAATAAGGCCCTTATAGTGGATGATCCGACGCATCCGCCATTTTGGAGCAAACTTGATCCAGTGTTTCGCGGCGATATCATTGCTGCTGATGTTTACATTTCGTTAGCATACTTTAAGTTGAGACAAATGGGTGGTTGTTCGGCTGTTCAGCTTCAGAAAAGGATTTCAGTTTTTCACATTTCCATCAGATGCAGAAAGAAAAAAGAAATGGATAATTAATGGCCGATGAAGTGACTGGCAGGAGCTCGCTTGTGTGAGGTGATATCGATTTATTTCTCATGATTTTACTATCATTACGTTATAAATGCTATGTAACCTTTGCTAAAATGTTGCAGTGTTCTACGGAATGTCTTTTATTCTGTACTAGTGATACCCGCATGGCTTTGCCCGTAATAGAAAAATCAAAAGGTCTTTTGGTTCGCCTGTATATTTACAAATAATGTATGGTGAATTTTCTCGCCAGTTGGCTTGTACCCATCTTACGGTTCCCCGTTATGATGATTTCGTATCTCGCCAATTGGATTGTGCCCATGTTACGGTTCCATGTTATGATAATTTCGTAATTTACTCGACCATCTTATGATATTTTTATTCATAAAATTGGAATAGAAAAAGAACCACATCGAATTTTCGAAAAATCGTTTCGAGGTGCACACCCCCATGCTACATACTAACTTTGTGCCAAATTTCATGAAAATCGGCCGAACGGTTTAGGCGCTATGCGCGTCACAGTCATCCTACAGACATCCAGGAATCCAGACATCCTCCGGACAGAGAGATTGTCAGCTTTATTAAAGAAGATTTAACTGTTGTGGGATAAGTACGCTTGCTCCCGCTTGCTCCATTATGGCGGATGCGTCGGCCTCTGCATTTATAGGCGCTCTTCCGAAAATAATTAATAGTATTTTGTTGTTAATTATAATACCATATTACTACGGTAAAACTTTGAATCTAATATGTATTCTCCTTACGAAATGACGCCAAAGACACCTATAACCGCCAAATATGTTCTCTTCTTATAATCAATTTCATAACAGGAAATCAGTCATTAGCAAATCGTTCTTCGTTTGAAAAATATCATTAAAAACATATCGTGACCTGTTGCCATTTTGAAAATATCAATCAGGCATTTAAAAAATGAATATTCCTCACAAAATGTTTGTTTAATTTAATTTACTTCTTGACTACGGAAACAAAGCAATTTATTACAACCTTACAGCCGAAAATGAACGACCAATCGCGTGCGAATCTGAAAAGAAGAAAGATTGATTTTTTAATGAGCATACAAATACTAATTCATCGGCTGCAAAGTAAAAACTTTGAAGTCCTT
This sequence comes from Uloborus diversus, assembly GCF_026930045.1. NCBI lineage: Eukaryota > Metazoa > Arthropoda > Arachnida > Araneae > Uloboridae > Uloborus > Uloborus diversus. The sequence continues at coordinate 171,807,366 of NC_072735.1, read as the reverse complement.
ATTTTGTTAACAGATTTTAATCCCTTAAGAAAACCAGAGTAATCCCCTTTAACATGTAATTGTGTCGTCAAATCTTAACTTTTCATGGCAAAAACGGATTTTAACTTTTAATCTCAGAGCACAAGAAACTCATGAATATGTATTACTTTAAATAAGGAAATGTTTTTAACCCATGAATATTTAAACATTGGAGTGAAAGTTTACAATGACGAAATTTGTATTCCAGCAGTGCGAACCAAGATTATAAGAGTTTTTTCAGGCCCTCAATTTGCATGAGCTTAGCAATGTTCTCCCTTAAACGTTATTGCTTCTATGTTAATATCGTAAATTTAATGCAATTTTTTTTCATGAATTAAAGTAATCCATCTTAATATATTCTTTTAAAAATTGTTGATGAAGTATAAATTATGGCATGTTGTATATTAAATTTAATTGATTGAAAAATATTTCAGAGTATCACCTTTTTCTTTATTGATTCATAAAGGTTAAAGATAAACAATTTAGTAACGTCATCATTCTAGTATCTTCGTATTTTTCTCTTAGGGGATTTGGGGGAAGGAAAATGAAGTAGTTAAGGTAACTTATTTTTTTCAAAATTAACAAATTATAAATTTGTTTTGAAACATACATTATATAAAGAAATAACAATGCATTTTAAAATTAAACTTGCATTAAAATATTATGTTTTATTTTTGGCAATAATTGCGCCTTCAAAAAAAAGGGGGTTGAAATGTTGACGTTTTTATTTTCATGGGGCAAAGTAAAAAATGAAATATCTTTCGAATGAAATATTTTCTGTTCGAATTTGAAAAATATTTTTAATAAGATAATTATTTATTAACATGTTAATTTTATAAATAAAAAGGTAATGAAATAATTAACAAATAAATTAATTAATTTATTACTCAATACATAAAAGAAAATAAATGAGTGAAAATATGGTGAATGAATAAGAAAATAAGTGAAATAATGAATTAAAAGGGGAATTTTTAAATAGAGGAACGTTAATAAATAAGTTAATAAATAAATACGTAAGTGATTTAGTAAATTATTGAATGAATAATTGAAATGAACTATTTCACTCTGCCCTATCCACTTGCCCCGAATGTACTTGACTAATTGTGAAAAAAGTTAAACATACAAAAAAGCTAAATATTAGCTAAATAAATACTGCACCAAATGTAAGAAGGCCTTAATTATTATTTAATAGGGTAATAACAGAAAAATATCATTTTATATAATCAAAAATGATTTTTGACTTAGAACAAAGTATTTCAATATGAACACTAATTTTTGAAAATTGCCTGGTTTATCATGAATTTTCATCTTTGGCGGTATTTTTTTTTTTTTTTTTTGAATGGAATAGACTACATATAGTACTAAATAGTTAAAATGTTACCAGATACGGGGCGCTAAAAGCGGAGTAAATATTTCATTTTTTCTCTTTGCCGCGCTATTTCACTTTGTCCTACATTCCCCTACATGTTTTTGAACTGATTTTTATGCGATGAATGTGCTTAAGACTTTATTTCGGTACAATTTAATATTTACTTGTTACTAGCTGATCCGTGCGACGATATCGCGATCGAAATTTATACCCGTGCTGCAAAAATTCCATTTTACTCTTTTTTGCTGTGTTCACACAATACAACTTAGTTAAATAAACTGTTCTTCTCAAAAGAAAAGGGCGCGTTACAGAAATAATTTCATGTCCCACACCACTGAACTAAATTAAATTTATTCGAGCATTTTTGCGAAAAAAAAAAAAAATCTTTGTTAAAACTGAGCCAAGTCGGCTTAACTAGCTTACTCGTGTGTGGAGCAAACGCTTTGCTATATCTTTTTAGTTTCGATCTTTTTAGTTACAACTGACTACAACGGTATTTTTGTCGATTACTGCATACTAAGTGCCTTGCCTCCATTATTTTTTATACCGATAGATGGCAGTACCATCACCGGATAGAACAGTTAATGAGAATTTAGAACTAGACCAGGAGCTAATGGCTACCTGGTGCTAGCACCCCCAGAGGTACCGTTTCACTTGAAGGACATTGAGACCACGAGCATATTTAACGTCGCCCAACCATTAAACCCTTTAATGACGACGGCGGATTTTCGACCATCGAGGTTCGAACTCAGGGCCCTCCGGCCCCGAATCCGACACTCTACCGATCGGGCTACCACGGCCCTGTCTTTTTAGTTGATTCAACTCATTGGGATTTGAAAGGTAGAAGCACATCACATGCGGTTGGCGTGTGAAACAATGCGGCTGATTTGCTCTCTTTTCTACCTGGTTCTACCGGTTCTCCCTGGAGGTAGACCTAAGTATAGTTTAGAAAATACATAAATAAATAAAAAAGTTCCTACTTAAATAAATATTTTCGTCTAAAAGAAAGTCTTCTCCACAGTTTGTTGTTCCTGTCCAAAAATAAAGCACTAGAGCTTGTCCAAGGTAAAAGATATTTTTGAAAAAATCTGACTATAAAAGGAGAGGATATCGAAACCATTGTATTCTCATTTGATATTGTCCACTTTGTTAAAATATTTAGACATCTTTTTCAATGCAGATGCGTTTGAAATCCAATCTTGGAACGATTTCTTGAAAGCCAGTGTATGATTAAATCCAAACCTGTTCTGTTCTACATACCCATTGATTATGTTTTTGTCTTTCGTAGTTTTGAGCTGTCATATTTCAATGTAGGGGAGTTCATTTTGAAAAACCCTGTATGTAGAGGGGATTACTTTAAAATTGTGTCATACTATGTCTGTTTTATCGGATGGCTTTTCATCCAAAAGCTCAGACTTTGAATTGAAAAAGGTGTCTCTTCTAGCACCGAAACACGGGTCTGCAGTAATTTGAAATTTGTGTGCGTAAAAACTTTGGTAACTCATTCATTTAATGCTCAAATCCTTATTCGTTATACTATTTTATTAGCTGAAGTTTGTTCAAATTTTGTATTTTATTGTATTTGAGAGGAAGTATCGTTTATTGCAAACATTTACGCAAACTCGAAATTCAAAATGTATATTTATTTTCTTTGCCGTTTGTTTCCTTCCAGTATTTAAATGCAAAATAGATTTAATTACAACGATCTTATAGAAAGTTTAAAAATTAATCCAATATCTTTAAAACATTAAATGATTAAAATGTTTTTCCTTGTAAATGTTGATAATTTCTACAAAGTTTTATGATACACTCCAGTAAGATGTATTTAAAACATTTTGACTCCTAACTTGCTAGTGAAGATTTCAAAGCTTCGAACGAAAATAATATTAAATTTGAAATTCTTGTATTTTTGTACTGGTTGAATCTTTAAAGATTCTTTTTTAATTGCTTTTTTTATTTTTAAAGACTTTTCCTGTGGCCTTAACGCCCAAACTCTAAGAAACTTTTCTTAAATAACAAAAACTCCGAATTAAATTTTGACTTTCAAATCTATTTTCAAGCTTCATCATGTGAAAATACATTAACAAATTTTCGACTTCTTTCAAAACGTCTAGACAGAAAATCTACGATTCAATTTCCTAGGCTACACGCATCATCGGCATCTTTCCTAAAAATGTGTAACCAATTCCTTCAATTCCAATCTTCATGATTAGTAAGAGAATGCATTTTCCTTGCACTTTCTAAGAGTAAGATAGGTTTATGGAACAAATACCGCTCGTTATTTAAAGAAAGATCACCCCTCCTTAATTGGAAATGTGCCTTCCAGCACAAAGCCCTTTCATAGCCTCGCCTGGTTTAGTATTTATTTCTTATAACTTAAAGAGTTTTACTTTTCGAAAATATGATCTCAGAATTCGTGTTCAATTATTTTTCATAATTTATTGTGACTCTTTGTGTTTCGTTTTCCCACCGTGATTCCAAAAAAATGAGAATATAATGCCAAAGTGACAAAAAAAAATGTCCCTGTTAGCACCACGTGTCACGGTACAGTTACGTGACATCGCTGAGTCAGAATGGTTGCAGGAAGATATTAATTGAACGCGATTTCTTGACTATCCTACGCTATCAGTTGTATCAGTTTTTCCCGAAACAGCATTAAACCAAAATCAAATAGTTAAAATCCTTGTTTTATTGCATGAACTTCGCGAAAAAAAAAAGTGCTCTACTTCTGTTTAATGCAGTTAAATTTTTAAAGTTTCCAGAAACAGTGTTTAATTTTATGGTTATACGAGCTGATGAAATATGAAATTCTTGTATTTTTGTACTGGTTGAATCTTTTAAGACATTTTTAATTGTTTTTTTTTTTTTTTTTTTATTGTTAAATACTTTTCCTGTGGCCTTAACGCCCAAACTCTAAGAAACTTTTCTTAAATAACAAAAACTCCCAATTAAAGTTTGACTTCCAAATCTATTTTCAAGCTTCATCATGTGAAAATACATTAATATGGAATCACATGACTTCCTTATACACCAATTTAGTGATAATAGTGTCATGGATTAAGCAAGGAGCCGCTACATATTTTCAACCATATTTCAAAAAAAAAAAAAAAAAAAACGTTTTACATAGATTTATTTAACGATTATTGGCGATTTTAATGTGATTCAATGGTTAACGCTCTAAATATCGTTGATTGTGGCCGAATTGGAAGCAGATTTAAAAAAAAACACATTAAAAAAAAAAAATCCTCCAATTTTGTTGTCAACTTGGCGTTTAAAAAATCACCAAGTGTCTGCCAAATTTCAACACCAGTTGAGTTTGCATTGAAATTGACAATGATTTTCTCCAAAAAAAGTGTAAAAGACTCCTTTTGAAACATCAGAATGCAACCAAAAGGAGAGGTTCACAAATAGATCCCACTTGGAGTCTACTTTCCAAATTTTAACTTTCTACGGCATACCATTTTTGAGTGAATTTGATGCTTGTAATCCGCGAAAAAATTTTCACTCAAAATTCGGCCTTAATTTCCATTTTGCTCACCCCCGAATGAATGTTGAGTTTTTTTTTTTTTTTTTTTTTCAACCCGACCATACGCGTATAAGTGTCTAAGAACGTATAGACACCCGAAATATCCATTTTGACATTCCCCGAGTTAATTACAATGACTTTTCTCATGACGTCTCTATGTATGTATGTAGGAGCGTATGTGCGTTTGTGTGTACGTGCGTATATATCTCGCAAAACTCAAACACGGTATGTCCTAGAAAGTTAAAATTTGGTACGTAGACTCCTGGTGGGGTCTAGTTGGACACTTCCTCTTTTAGTTGCATTTGGGTGTTTCTAAAGGGGCTTTTTGCCCCATTTTTTGGGGAAAACAGTGTCAATTTCAGTGCAAACTCAAGTGATGTTATAATTTATGCAAACAATTGGCAATTTGTCGCCAACCTTTTGGTCGCCAAGTTTTGTCGTTTTTTTTTTTTTTTTTTTTAATCTGGTTTCAATTTGGCCACTGTTGTTAATATTTAGAGATTTAACTTTTGAATCACATTAAAATTGCCAATAATGGGGAAATAAAGTTGAATTGTTGTGAAAGGAAGTCATGTGATGCATACATCAATTCGTTTTGATTGATTTGTCCTCACATCATGTATTGAAATTTAGGATTGCTTAAACTATGAATTTTTTCTTTTCTTTTTTTTTTTTCTCAACGACAGCTATGTTCCAAAACGCTTTCTCTATCTGTATTGGCGGATATTTAATTGCTAGCACCAAAACCATAATATAAGAGGTGAACATTTTATTCAGCAAAGTACTAATTAGCGCATCTCATATCAATTTAGAACCTACCAAACTTGCAACCAGTAGGGTAAAATCCTTTTTATTTACTAAGCACCTGCATAAAATACCTCTTATTCGTAAAATTTCTAGTCAGGTGACAGGAAAGTACATAGTTCAAGAAAATAACAGTAATTTTAGCTGACATGTATAACAGAAATGTTCTTAAAGCAAATTTAAAGATAAATATTCGAAAAATGTTTTTTAAAATTAGAAGAAACGAGCTGATGTGTGCATCACATGACTTCCTTTTACTGCAATTTAATGTCATTTCCTCATTATTGGCAATTTCAATGTGATTCAATTATTTACTCTCTAAATATCACCAACAGTGGACAAATTGAAACCAGATTTAAAAAAAAAAATCGCCAAATTTGTCGCCAAGTTGGCGACAAAACTTGGCGACGGAAAGAGTGGCGATATATCGCCAAGTATCCGACAAATTATAACACAGCTTGAGTTTACATCACAATTAATAATGATTCCCCCCCCCCCCCCAAAAAAAAGGCCAAAAGACCATCTTAGAAACATTCGAATGCAACCAAAAGGGAAGGTGCACAATTAGACCCCACTAGGAGTCTACGAACGAAATTTCAATTTTCTAGGACATACTGTTTTTTGAGCTATGCGAGATACATACACACATACACAAATACGCACATACGTATTTACGTACATACGGACGTCACTAGAAAATTCGATGTAATTAACTCGTGGGTCGTCAAAATGGATATTTCGGGTGTCTGTACGTTCCTAGGCATGTATCCACGTGTGATCGGGTCGAAAAAACCTCAACATTCATTCGGTGGTGAGAAAAATGGAAATTAAGGCCGATTTTTGGGAGAAAATTTTTTCGCGAATGCAATATTTCCTTTTTTGTAAAAGGAAGTAATAAAAAGGAGGCCTTAACTCTATAGAGAAAATTTAATTTTCAATCAGGTGAATATCTCTTGTCGGATTAGGAAAATTATCAAACAGAGCCAAATTCACTAAACTAAAGTCAATAATTTTCTTTTTTTACTTAATGAACTGTATTTTAGATTTAAATGTATTTATTTACTGTTTCATTCAGTTTATGAAGAAAAGCCCGGAGTAACTTCCACACATTTGAGTCGTATTTTCCTGGACCGTATTTTCTTACTAACACACTGTTTGTTAAAAATCTTTGTGAAGAATCTTTAAATAATTAACGGAGATAAGATATTTTAACTAAAGTTTTAAATAAATACTCATCAATTAACTTTTAGCTTTCGGTTTGCATTTTTTAATATCATACACAAATTAAAATGTAACTTTTGAAATGAATGAATTCATTATAAAATAATTATATGTACTTGTAATAACAGCGTGTTCAGAGACACACAAAAAACAGAAAAGCATCTCGTGCGCCTCATAATCCACTTTTCTGCGACATTGGATAAAAATTGGAATTGTTAAATTTTACCTTAATACGTAACTTTTTTTGTAATCAAAACTAGGATATTTGAAAATTTAATATGCTCATTCAATTTTCTGTTCAAAAAGCACTGTTGCACTACATAAAATATCAATGTACAGTACAAAAAACACTATTAAAGCAAAACCAGTTCAATATACTATACAATAAAATGCTGGTATAAAACCTGTAGAATTGACCACCCTTATAAGTTGATTACCTGTCTATGTTCACCACCAATATGCACCAAATTTGGCTGAGTATCATATAACAAAGTCTTTAAGTTCACCACCTGTCTAAGTTGAACACTAAATTACTGCGTCGCAAGCGATCATCTTACACAGGTTTAACTGTATACTCTTCTTTACTAATAATAAAGCTGAAAGTCTCTCTGCCTGGATATCTGTCCGGATCTCGGTCTGTCAGGATGTCTGTGACGCGCATAGCGCCTAGACCTGTCGGTCGACCTTCATGAAATTTACCACAGAATTAGTTTGTAACATGGGAGTGTGCACCTCAAAGCGATTTTTTGAAAATTCGATTTTGTTCTTTTTCTATTCCAATTTTTAAGAACATTTTCCCGAGCAAAATTATCATAAGACGGACGAGTAAATTACCAAGTTATCATAACGTGTAATCGTAACATGGGCAAGCCAGTTGGTGAGAAATTCATTATACATTATCTTTAAAAATACAGGAGAACCAAAAGATCGTTTAATTTTCTACTACGGGCAAAACCGTGCGGATGCCACTAGTTTAAAAAAAAGTTCAACCTACAATGTAAAAAATATTATAATACATAAAAACAGCGAATAAAATGAAACGGGTACACTAAAATAACTATTTTTTGTGCACATTTCTTATGAAATAAGATTGAAAAAAAGAAAAAAAAATACTAGTTTGAATAAAAAAGACAAATATTTCAAAAAAATACGTCAAGATACTATTTACTTAAACACAATGCAGCCGTATCCAACTCGATAAAGAATTCCATCTTACTCTGTTGTGCTCCCATCCTCTTTTCTGCCCTTCAAAAGAAAAAAAAGGATCACTTATTCCCCGTAGGAACTCTAATCGCTTTCACGTGCTTCCGTCCTCCGTTTTCCCCACCCACTTCAAAAATTCATTTTTGCTGTTATTTATTCATAACACTTTCTTCTCGGGGCATTCATAAGGGAGGAAATGGAAACGAGAGTTCGAAAAAGAGAAACAGGATGGAAGCTCTTCCATTGAAAAGACTGAGGTCTTTAGTTAATAGTACAGGAGATTTTTTTCAGTTGTTGTACAAGACCATGTCTCTCATGCAAGAAAGCAAATAAAGTCAGAAATTTAAATGTCGTAGGAAGCTTATTGGCTCTTTCGATAGCTTACGTTGAGAGATCATGTTCACTAAAACTGACTTTCGACGACCTGCTTGTGATGTTATAGTGTTAAAATATTTTTGCTTTGAACAGACTGCAGCGCATTTCTTTGCTGCTTGACGGCATAAGGATATGAAATAACTTTCTCTTTAAAATAAAGTTTAATAACCGTAAAAAAGAAGCTACAATCTATAAAATATGTTAAAATATTTTTTGTTTGTGTTATTCTTTAATTGTTTGACGATTCATGGTGTTAGTTTCAATAAAAGTGGAAAAACATGTTAACTTAATCTGTTCCATTGAAAAACATGAGAACTTTAGGCAATAGTACACGGATTTTTTTAGTCGTTGCATAAGACCAGGTCTCTTATGCGAGAAAGCAAATAAAGTCAGAAATTTAAATGTCATTGAAAGCTTATTGGCTCCTTCGATAGCTTACGTTGAGAGATCATGCTCTCTAAAACTGACTATCGACAACCTGCTTGTGATGTTATAGCTGTTAAAATATTTTTGCTGTAAACAGATTGCAGCGTATTTCTTTGCTGCTTGGCGGCATATGGATATGAAGTAACTTTCTCTTTACAATTTAGTTTAATAACCGTAAAAAAGAAGCTACAATCTATAAAATATTTTAAAATATTTTTTGTTTGAGTTATTCTTTAACTCTTTGACGATTCATGGTGTTGGTTTCAATAAAAGTGCTAGAACATGTGAGCTTAACCTGTTCCATTGAAAATAATGAGAACTTTAGGCAATAGTACACAGATTATTTTAGTCGTTGTATAAGACCAGGTCTCTTATGCGAGAAAGCAAATAAAGTCAGAAATTTAAATGTCATAGAAAGCTTATTGGCTCCTTCGATAGCTTACGTTGAGAGATCATGTTCACTAAAACTGATTTTCAACGACTTGTTTGTGATGTTATAACTGTTAAAATATTTTTGCTGTAAACAGACTGCAGCGTATTTCTTTGCTGCTTGACGGTATAAGGATATGAAATAACTTTCTCTTTAAAATAAAGTTTAATAACCGTAAAAAGGAAGCTACAATCTATAAAATATGTTAAAATATTTTTTGTTTGTGTTATTCTTTAACTCATTGATGATTCATGGTGTTGGTTTCAATAAAAGTGGAAGATCATGTAAACTTAATCTGTTCCATTGAAAATAATGAGAACTTTAGGCAATAGTACACTGATTTTTTTAGTCGTTTTACAAGACCAGGTCTCTTATGCGAGAAAGCAAATAAAGTCAGAAATTTAAATGTCATAGGAAGCTTATTGGCTCCTTCGATAGCTTACGTTGAGAGAGCATATTTTCTAAAACTGACTTTCAACGACTTGTTTGTGATGTTATAACTGTTAAAATATTTTTGCTGTAAACAGATTGTAGCGTATTTCATTTGCTGTTTGACAGCATATGGCTATCAGATAACTTTCTCTTTCAAATAAAATTTATTAACCGAAAAAAAGAAGTTACAATACATAAAATATATAAAAATATTCTTTGTTTGTGTTATTATGTAACTCTTTGACGATTCATGGTGTTGGTTTCAATAAAAGTACTCGAACATGAGAACTAAATCTCTCCCGTTGAAAATAAGGACTTTAAGTACTGGTACAGGGATTTTTGATTTTTTTTTTATTTCTTTGAATAACACCAAGTCTCTTATACAAGAATAAAAATAAAGTCAGAAATTTAAATTTCGTTAATAGCTCATTTGCTCATAGCTCAAATGCTTACTTTTGCAACGAGTTGCTTGTGGTGGCATACTATATGTTATAGCTCTTAAAATAATTTCGCTGTGAATACAATACAGCATGTTTCTTGTACTTCAAGATGGTATACGAATATGAGATAACGTTATGTTTAAAATCAAGTTCAATATCCGTAAAAAAATTACAATACATAAAATGTCTTAAAATATTTCTTGTTTGTGTTATTCTTCAACTCATTGACGATGTATGCTGTTGGTTTAAATAAAGTACTAGAACACGTGAGCTCGATATCTTCTACTGAAAATCATGCGGAGTTAATACTACAAGGAATTTTTCTTTTAGTTTTTGTGAAAGACCAGGCCTCTTATACGAGAAAGCGAACGAAGTCAGAAATTTACATTTCGTAGAAAGATTATTGACCCTTTCAATGGCTTACTTTGTGAGATGATGTTTTCAAGGGAAAAAAATCTTTTTTTTTTCCTTTAACTCTTTGACGATTTATGGTGTTGGTTTCAACAAAAGTGCTAGACAGTGCAAATTCATTATCTTCTATTTAAAATAAGGAGGACTTTTAAAAATAGTACACAGATTTCTTTCACTCATAATATAAGAATAGGTCTTCTATGGGAGAAATCAAATACAGTTAGAAGTTCAAGCGTCGTACAAAGCTTTCAAACTCTTTGTGAGGACTCATTGTAAGATCCTGTTCCTTAAACTGACTTTTGGTTACTTTCATGTGATGTTATAGGTGCTAAAACTCTTAAAATATTTTTGTTGTAAATATAATACAGCTTGTTTTCTTCTAGAGCTTGACGCTAAATGAATAACCCGCTTTTTAAATGACGTTTAATAACCGTGAGCAACACGTTACAATGCATAAATATCTTTAAAAGCAGCATATTTCCTTACTCTTAAAAAGTTTTGATAATTTACTGGGGGTTTTCGACAAAAGAACCACATGTCAACTAGAATTTGACAAATCCCAGAGAAACAGTTATCTTGAAATAAAAGTCTTAGTTTTCCCATGCGCTTAAAAAAATAAGTTTTGGTCTTATTTATTCATAGCACTTTCTTTTCGGTACATTCATAAGGAAGTAAATGGAAATGAGATTTCGAAAAAGAAAAAACGGTATGGAAGCACTTCTATTGAAAGAGGAGGACTCGAGTTAATAGTGCACGTATTTTTGTTTTTAGTCGTAGTACAAGATCAAGTCTTCTACGCGAAAAAGGAAAACATATCAGAAATTTACCTGCCTTAGAAAGTTCTTCGCCCGTTTGAAGGCTTACTTTATTAGATCATGAAACTGACATTCTTTGAAACTGACTTTCGACGGCTGATGTATAGCTTTGGAAGATATTACCATTTCATTAGGCGGTAATCTTTACTAATAATAAAGCTGAAAATCTGGACGTCTGTAATGCTTAAAGCACCTAGACCGTTCGGCCGAATTTCATAAAAGTTTGCACCAAATGAATTGAAGCATGGGATGTGCTCCTCGAAGCGATTTTTTGGAAAATTCGACTTGGTTCTTTTTCTCTTTGAATTTTAAGCCACAATGGTGGATTTAAATCCTCTGCAGCAATACCGATCGAATTACAATTACACGGACGATTAAATTACCATTACATGTACGAGTAAATTATCATTACATGAACGCGCAAATTACCATAACATCAAAGAGAAATGTGTCATCCATTATTTGTAAATATTCAGGTGAACCAAATGACCTTTTAGTTTTCTACTACGGGCAAAGCCGTGCGGGTACCGCTAGTTTATAAATAAGACAAAACTTGATTATACATCTTCACTGAATAAGATATTATTCTTTATAAACATGAAGGAAAACAGTCTATTTTTCTAAAAATGATGTAAATTTATCTTCTCTCTTTAACCCGTTACAGGGGATGTGAAAAAGTAGGACGTAACAGGGGACGTGAGGTCTCAGAGACCGCTCTATTTATTAATTTTTAAAAAAACGTGTAATTAAAATTCATTCCTGTAAATTCGCCGAAATGTTTTTTGAACTCTTATTATCACGGGGGGGGGGGGATATTTTTGAATTTTGAATCGAAATACGCCTTTTCCGAGGAAATTTTGCTACAGTCTTAAGATTTTTCGAAAAAATCATATGCTGCAGTAAAAAACTAAGTACTTGTAATGAAAATGAATCTATTATTTATTATTGATTTTTTTTAGTTGTTTAATATATTCAGAACATTTTAGTACCAGAAATTAATTATATCATATTACAGGAAAATTTTGACACCCCTTTAACTATTAGCATTTTGCGTCGTATTTCGAGGAATAATTCAGCATTCATTGTCCCTAGAACATCATTGCTTAACGTTTGTAAACATTTAAAACACATCGCAACCTCATCTAGAATATTTTGCATCTTTTCCGCATAACGCGGATAAGATAAATGAACCTACATCTGCGGATCTAAGGTTAAAAGCCATGTCTACTACAACCGAAAATTGTAACACTGAAGGGGAGGTGCGGACTCTTAGATCGCTTCTACAGAATGCAATAAAATTTAAACCTGATGCACTTGCCTAAAGATACTGATAAGCAAGGGGTCACAAAACAATGTTCAAGGTCACAAAACAAAAAGCTATTGGGCTATTGGGAAAAACCATTCAATCTGACTAAAAATAAAATAGGGGTGATCAGATGAAATTTTGAGTAGTCTGTGAGACCACACCTCCCCTGTTAAGGGTTAATACTGTGGAGTAAAATTTTACTCCGAAGCTACAAAAGAACGAATTTTCGTTTGATTTCTTTTATCACGCATATTTTTTTTTTCTTTGCTTGCTTAAATGAGGGAAACATTTTGTAATGAAAATGAGCGATCGAAATTTATTCTTGTCTTAAAGTGTAATCCAGCGAAATTATTTTTGTATATTTCATATTAGTGTATTTTAGTTTTAAAATAAATACAAGCTCAACAAAGATTAGTGACACCAATTATTACATTTCCCAAAACATGCAGTTATAAACCGATTCATTTTACTCATATCCTGAATTATCCTAAATGTTCGCTGCAAAAATTATCCTAATTAACCGCAAATTTAACACGTATTTATTTCCACTTACGGAAATGCACCTGCTCCTTTGCACCAACGCATTTATAGCTCCAGCTACATTTACATAATTCTTTCAAAACCACCATTTTTAATTTTAAATACTTCTCTCGGCTTTCCGAACAACATTTTTACTTTGAAATGCATTTCATTAATCCCAACTTTAAACTACCCAGTCATAATTTAACCATAAACATTGCTGCAGGGTACTTTTAAAAATAAAATTACCGCATTTGTAGTTCTTTATATTCCAGTACTTCAGTCTTTTGGTTGCTTTTTGATCGATATCTAACATTATTTATTTATTATTCGCTTGCCGTGAAATCAAGGATTTGTAATTAATGTCGGTGATAGAAACATATATCATATTTTAATTATTAAATAGGGATACAATTTCTAACTTTTGAAAATATTTTTATTTACGAAGTGAATTCAGTCGACTACCGCTACAACGCGATTCAACTTACGCGAAATGGCTACAATGCGATTTGTTCACCAGTAATTAATTTTAGACCTAACGCGAATTCCTCGCCTGCAGCACGAAAATTTTCAGAACTGAATAGCGGTGTGAAAGTATCGGCTTTGTTATAGGCTGCTAAAAATATTATTTTCGCGAATGGACCTTCATCCCTTTAGCATCATTGGCGACGGAAGTTCCCACACCGTTCAAATAACTAATCCGCATTTACCTTTTTTTTTTCATTCTAAATGTGAAAGTTGATAAAATATAATGACACTTACAGTGCTGGTAAAAAAAATGCATCATCCTCGCATTTTGACAACAATGGGATATGTGAGAAGTTTTGGTCGACCGATTAACGATGAATGTATGTGAATTTCTACAAAAGTTGTGAAATAAACATTTAACAGCAGGAATCCGATAATTTTTTACTTTATTTATGGAAATACATGGCTAAAACTGTAACAAGTACAATGTAAAGTGCATATACGTTGCTAATTGAACGACGAAAAGTAGTAGATGTTTTAATTGTAAAACTCTTTCTGTTCAAAAATAACACGAATTATTGATTCCCGGAGTTTTGCATGTGATGTTGGCTTATGTTTCATCACTTCTACACCCATTCTAGTCCAACAGTTTTCGATCGGATTTAGATCGGGGCTGTTTCCGGGCTAAGGCAAACTGTTGACCCCATGCTCATTTTTCCATTTTCGAAATTGCGTGTGAGTTTAGAAAAAAAAAAAAAAAAGAACATAACCCCATGTCAATTTAAGTCTAATGGCAGAATAAAGGTTTTTAAATTGTTACATACCAGTTTTGCCCTATGGCACGGAGCAGAATCATTCTGGAAAATGAAGTTTGGAACTGAAGTAACGTGATCCCGGATAGTATATATATATATATATATATATATATATATATATATATATATATATATATATATATATATATATATATATATATATATATATATATATATATATATATATATATATATGAAGCTATTTCTCCTCCAAAATGCCAATATACACCTGAGTGTTTAACGTTCCTTACACAAAGTGAAGTCCAACAACTCCTTGATAAGAAAAACATCCCCAAATCATCTGGGATACGGGATGCTTCACTGTGTGTTAAAACAGTTTTGATGATATTCCTCTCCTTTGCGGCGCGGGTGGTGCAATTTTTTTACTATCACTGTATAAACACTTTTCCATCTAAAGTTTGTGAAGAAAAAAAGAAAAAGTAAAAGTTTCTGACAATTAAAAAAAGCTAAAGGTTCTCGATGGGCTTGAACATCTAAAAAATTCGTCGAAGGTAGCACGAGAATTAGGAGTGAATGAATCTTCCGTATGTACAATTAAAAGTCAAGAAAAGGAAATTCGTAAAAGTTCGTCGAGTATTGTCTAAGCAAAATGCAAAAATTATGAAAATGGAAGCTGCTCTTGTATTGAGAATTAAAGAAACCAGGAAGAGGGATGTTGTAATATAGATGGAAACGTTATAAAAGAACTAGCAGAGCAACCGTATTTGAAAATATATTAGAATGGCGATTTGATCACGCAACATAAATCATCAACATCTTCATTTTTTTAAAGTTACAAATATCATTACTGGATCTAGTGTACAGAATCATTATAGTCTATCATATTATTAGTACACCATACTGTGGTACAGTACTGGTTTATTTTATGTCTCTCTTTCCCGTTGATCACTGATTTTGTGCATTGTAGCAGTCTTTTATGTTAATTAAAACGATTTTTTTAGAAATACAAATGTAAATTCAGTTCTTTATGTAAGAAACGGTATGTGTGATTAAGGAATGGTTTAAAACAGTTTGAGGTGGTGTTGATAAGTGTCTAAAGTAATTAGGTATGTTTATATATATATATAAAAAAACTACATACCCTTTTTCTACAACGCGAAATGTCGATTTACGCGTCGGGTCTTGGAACGCAACTCCCGCTTAAGTCGGGTTTTAATTGTATTATTGAGGAAAAAAAATAATGCAAAAATAACACTGTGGGGTAAAAGAATACCTTCATAATGCTTTTGATTTCACTTTTGATGATAGTTATGCAAAATAACCCCTACTTGCCCCATTTTATTGAAATGGAGCCTCCTCCTCCCAATTTTTGTTCTACTTTTTGACTCTTTCATAGCCATTATTCTTATTTGGAGAGAAATGAAGCATTATCTTAGCCATTAACACTTTTTTGAAGCGTTGGATGGGTGCAAATTTCGAAATCAAGACCAAGTCGAGATACTCTTGGGGGTATTCCCCCTTAAAATATTTCAAAAACCACCAAAGCCGATATTTTTGTTTTTCTAGGTGTTTGATTTACAATTTTTTCATTTATTTTCCTGGCACAAAACCAGAGTATAGGACTCATTCCTAGGAACTTCATGTCTAAAAAAAATCACGTGGTAAAAAAAGTAATAAAAATAAATCTAGAAGCAACGCATTTTGCATAGTAAGAGTCGCATTCCAGATCTTCAGTAAGAACCCTCCCGTGTTATTCAACCTACATTCACAGAAAATTATTTATAAAAAGTGTTCTAGATTTAAAACAAAGATGTGTGCAAAAATATACGGACGAATCTTATGCTTTAACATTTCTTTAAGCATTTTCCGCTAATTTTCAAAACTCATTTTCAACTTTTAAAATTTCGTATAAATGTACAGCAATTATTACACCAGTTTTATATAAATTATGTGCGATATTTCAAAAGGTACTTATCATTACACTCGTTCAATTCTGGAAAATTCGGTACTTTAAAATATGGTTTTAAAATTCACTTCCGATAGATGCCTTTCTCTTTTATTTATTTATTTTTATTTTGTTGAGACCCACGGGGATACAAATATTATTTTTGGTTAATAGAAGACTTTTAGAAGCAATAAAGTATTAATGGATCTTAAACAAAAAAACAATCTAGTAATTTTACGAGTGAAATGTGAATTTATAACTTAGAATGTTAAAGATAATTTTCGAAATTAGTTTCGATTTAGAAACTTTACTATAGTAAAAAATACAACTACACAAGAAAAAGAGTTATGAAAATAGTTTTCAAAAAGGCATAATGCTGCATTTTTTTTCTATTTGTAAATATTTTTTTTCTTTCTAAATTGAAAATAGTAAAGAAAGGGAAATGAAAAGAAAACGCTCCTTTTTATATTCTTTAAAAGGAAACTTTTACGCGCAAAAAAGATTTCAAAGAAAAAAGTGCGACCACAAATTGCTCATAAAACTCACGCTTATTATATTATTTTTATTAATAAAGCTTTCGTTTACTAAAAGTTTTCAAACCACATTTTTTATAATAAAAAAAAACTGAATATATTGAAAGATGAAAAAGGAAAACATAATATGAATTTAATGAACTGTTTATTGGACATAAAGACTCTCACCAAGTATTGAAGCCCTCGCAATCGCCAGCATTGATATCAATGTTCTCAGAGTTTTTTCTCCCTTTCTAAAAATTCTCTTTTTCCAAAGTTTCAAAAAAGAATTTCCGTCAAGTTTAACTCGAAGCAGCTGCTTAATTTTGCTCAGACATCTGGTGTAAGCATTAAAAATTCAGGGCTAACATAAAGAAAGGGCATTGCGAAAGTTCCCTGCTCCACTATTTCGCGTGACGCAAAGAAATTGCATCGCGGAAAAAGTTTCCTTGAAGCATTGTGTGTGTTGCTGGAGAAATAAAAGGAAAGGCATTCATAATATATATCACAATATATCCGAAGTTTAATGAAGATTTTTAAGAAGATCATTTTCTTTCGCTATACTTTTTGCCCTTTAAAAGCGCATGAATATTCAAAAATGTAAAAAGTAAAGTTGCACGGTGTTTTATGGTTCACTAAAAGCAAATTAACCGTATGCTTTAAACATTAATTAGTTTTTTAAGAAAAGAAAAATTTAGACAACAAATTTCCTTTGAACTATATCTTTACTAATAATAAAGCTGAAAGTGTCTCTGTCTGTCTGGATATCTGGAACTCTGTGACGCGCATAGCACCTAGACTAATCTGCCGATTTTCATGAAATTTGGCAAAAAGTTAGTTTGTAGCATGTGAGTGCACCTCGAAGCGATTTTTTGAAAATTCGATTTTATTCTTTTTCTATTCCAATTCTAAAAACATTTTCCGGAGCAAAATTATCATAAGATAAACGAGTAAATTACTAAGTTATCATAACGTGGAACCGTAACATGGGCAAGCCAATTGGCGAGAAGTTCACCATACATTATTTGTAAATATACTGGCGAGCCAAAATACCTTTTAATTTTCCACTACCGGCAAAGCCGTGCGCGTACCCCTAGTGGAAACAAAGTGTTCTAAACAGAAGTAATAATTGGAAAAATTTTAAAAATATTTCAAAAAGGGAAGCTTGAGTGATGATTGTGTCCGAAGTATGTGCGCCGTATTTTCCCGCATGTGTAGAACATATCTTCTTCTTATAACGAAGTTTCGAGCTACCGAAATGCTTTCAAATATTCCCAATGGGGTCGTTTTCAAAGTTTTAAAAGTATTTTTTTCTGAAAGAGCATGCTTAAAAACATAGGATCTGACCATTTTTTAAATAATTTGTTTACGTTTAATATTTAAAAAAAAAAAAACCTAAATCCGTTCGCTTTTATTGTTTACGCTTCCGCCGATGACATCACAATTTATAATAGTAATCCGGATGTGTCACATTGATCACATTTATATTTAAAAAAGAAATTATTTGGTACCCAATTAGACGAAGAATTTTTATGTGTGCCGAATGTTCCTATTCAAGAAAATTTCTCTTTCTTACAATACTAATTTTTAACATGTAAATAGATTAACTGGAAAAAATGCAAAGGAATAAAATAGCTTGAAGTTTGAGAAAAATTAAGAGTTCTTCAAAGGATATCCAAAGAAAACGAGAGGGGTAAAGGATGAAGTGGCGGAGTCGTCTTTGAAGCTCAAGAGCAAATTGATAAATCTCAATTGATCGACTACGGATGGTCGACCAGCTGTCGCGTTAAGAGGAAATTCGCAATATTGGCCCATCTAAATATTTAAGAAACGAAAGGTCAGTCTTTGATCCGATATTTTTCTTCTTCTTCCTCCTCTGTCAATTTTTCTTTAATGGATTTTCTCTTGATGGATTCTCCTCTTATTTCTTCCGCAGAATCGATGTGCAGTGCTTGCATTTGAGACATGCTTTCTTTAACTATTTGTGCGCTAAGAGTTTGTTTACTTTTTGATTTTAATGTAAGAATATTACATAGAGTTTGTCTGGTTCTTTTAAAATGTTTTTTATTGTAATACCTGCTTTTTTCTAGCGGGGTGGGAGATAAATTAAGAATTTCTGCGATGTTTTACTTTTTGTGGAAATTACACTTCTGCTCCAAATATTGTAAATTATTTATATTTATACATAAACATGACTTAGTATAAACAGATTATACATAGCACACATGTTACAAGGAGTATCAATAAGATGAAATATCCGTTTCAGTGAAATAAACTTTCATTCCCAATTAATTTGCCATTGAGTTACCTGAAATCCCTGATTCGAATTCCTCGTTACAAAAAAAGTTCGCGGTCCCTACAGGATTTAACCCCTTCAGTCAGAATACTGAAATATTGGACCAAAAATGTTGATATTTAGTACACAGTGTACTATGGTAAAGGGTATCTTATAGACAAAATTTTGTATTTGTAGGAGAAAAATTAAAAGAGTTATGGCGCGTCCAATATTCCGGACTTATATTTTTGAAATCAATATTTCATACACAAAAACGATAAAAAAGCGAACAAACTTCATTATGAAATGTTCTACAAACAATTATAAAACATAATATAAGCGTTTGAAAGGATTAATTAAAGATTATATATTTAAAAAAAAAAACAGGAAAAAACCTCGCTTTTCAGATGAAAATCCATGGTTGGAAAAATGAGCCACTCCCTATCTCTCAATCTGATATGTCAGTGTTCTCAATCCCAAAACGAAAAATTATTTCACAGATTACAATAAGTATAATGTAAAGAGTCAACTGCAAAAAAATCAGCTAATTAAATCAATTATTAAATGATTAGCAGCTGGTTAAAGTGTATGTCCGGTATCCCGGACACCAGGCCTGAAGGGGTTAACTGTAAATATGAGCTAGTTAACTTCAAGTGTTCTGGGAAACATGACACAGTCTTACTATAAATGCAATATTTTCATTGGCATGTCGCGTCTTCAGTTCTAAAATTATCTTGGAATTAGAATTATCTCTTGAAATATTGCAATCTTACTCGTAAAAATGCATTTATTTCAAAAAAATTAAAAAACACTAACACAAAATTTCTGACTATCACTTTTTAATTTATGGATGAATAAAAAGATTGTACTAGTAAAATCTACAATTACATATGATACGATCAAAACTTGGCCCAGTCAATCAAGCTTGGCGGCAGTTGAAGGATTCGAATTCTAATAACAAATTTTATCTTAGTTTAACTAAATTTAATAGAAGAAAGAAAAATTCTTGATGAAGATATATAACCACCTTCTTGCCAAGCCTACCGAACCCTATATCCCCTAATGAGGGAAATAATAACAAGTTAAGCTTCAAGAACAAAAAGTCATTTTTGCAGGAAAATTATTAAAATACACACACAATTAAAAAATAACACAGCAAATAAGGCACTTGAAAATATTAAATTTAAAATAATTTGGAAATCTCCAGCAATATATGTGTATGTGTGTGTTAGAAATGAACACTTCTTATTTTTAATTTAAAATAATTTCTTATCAGAGAAATTCCCCTATTATTTTCGCTTTATTCTGTGGTCCTGTTTTAAGCTATCTATTTTCTTTGACTTTGCAAAGTAGTATGCTTATTCTAATAACTTTTATATCACAATGAAAAATACTCTTCTTAGCAAGCCTAATATTTTACTCAAGAAACAATAACCCCAATCCTTTGCATCAAGCCCAAATCGCCGGAATGCGATTTAGCAATGCTAAGGCAGAATGAAAAGTCAGCTGCCAACGCTGAATGGAATAAAGCTCTTCGCGCGAACAGCATTTAGGTTGACGTCCGTACCCTTTGACATCCCGAGATTTATCGTTCCAATATCCTCCCATCGTCTGCTGCTGTTGGTTTGTTTGTCTGTTCGAATTCTCTTCTGTATCTTGCTTTTTTTCTCCCTCTAGCTTTGTCCCGAAATTAATGTAGCAGAAATACGAGATGGAGGCGTATTAATGGGATTGGCTTCAATAAGGAATGGAAAAGTAGCAACAACTATTAGGGCGACCGGGAAGTAATGACGTTTTTTTCAAGTAAATATATACAGTCAATTCACGATTACTCTAATCTAAAGAAGCGGACGAAAAACTTCGATTTATCGAAAGTTCGACTTACCGATAGTTTTGATTTTCGACATTTTAAAGAAAAACAATCGACAATTTTAATTAGTATGTACATATGAGAGACAAAATTACAGAACTTAAAAGTTTTTAAGCACAATTATCACAGTTTAAACAAAAATATTGAGAGGAAAGAAATCGAAAGCATAATTTTGATTTCCATACTGATGGAACCACTTGAATAGAGCTGATTCTACTTCAAGAAAGGTTCATTCGTTTCAAATTCAGATTCATGGATTTTACCGCTTTAGAAGTTTCTCCTTTTACTTGATTATCACTGACAAAGTACTTGCTTAGACATCTTTTAATATTAAAGAAAACTCACTCTGTCTCTCAGGAACTTATCAGCAAATGATCAAACTAAAGAATGAAGGGGAACACAACTTATGTCAGTCATTATATAAAGGTACAATCAGTTGACTTGACAACTTGACAGCTTAAAAGCAAATTTAGTCCAGCATTATGCCAAAGTGTAAACAATACAGTACAACAAAACAAAACAAGCTTACTCTTTTCCATACGTGTAACTCCTTTATCGCATATTGGCTAAACGGGTGCTTTCTTCTTACTTTAGAGGTCTTTAGTGCCGGAATTGCAAGTGAAGGTGAATTTTTCTCTCATAGTCGCTCGTTTCTTTCTTCTTTTGTTTCGTTCTTTTGAAATAAATTTCAAGTCAACTTAAAAAAACTCGAGTTTAAGGGTGTTAACTTCGAGAGATTGAGAATAATTAGCACGGAATTAAAGACAATTGGGTCGACACTTAATAAAAACTTCGAGTTATAGTAATGTTCGAGTTATCGGACTTCGAGCTATCGCTAATTGACTGTATTTTAAAACTTATTATTTTTCAGTGATGTAATTTTCCTTGTTAGTCTATTGTTGTTGCCGTAAAATGCACATCTTTTCAATCCGCGATAGATACAAATGAATCAGTTTAGGGGCAAAATGTCTGGAGATGGCATTTTGGATATTGGACGAATTTTCAAGTTTTTTTTCTCCCACATACATCAGAAAAAAGACAAATCATATGGTTCACTGTCAGGTGAGCATGGTAAGTGAAGCAATCAAACTATGTTTTAAGGTATCCTTTTTTTTAAAGTTCTTTTTTAAATAAGGATAAGGAGAAGGCATCCGCTAAAGCGTTAAAATCAGCATTTTGGATCAAATTTTCAAAAACAGTTTTATGATTCCGTTTTGTAGTCTGATTTATTGGCTTTCCAAAACTGTCTTACATTTTATTTCACCTGAAACTCCAGTTGTAATTCATGTATATTATTGCAGAGCCTTACACCAAACTCCAAACCGAAAGTTGTATTTAAATGCGTTTTCTGAAGAATGATAGTTTTAAAGAAAGCTGTCTACTGTTACAATGATATCTCAAAAAATTATTCAAGTATTAATGTAAAATTTTCTGAGATAGTGTTGTGTAATATGCTTGATGCTTTCGTTTAAAAACTTAGCTGAATTTTTGCATTAAGTTTCATTTTTATGTGCACAAGTTTAAAGAAAAGCATTTTTAAAATTAATAGTATAAGTCTTTGTTCAGCTATATTTCAGTACTATTTTGGAAAACAAGAATTCTTTTAGAGCAAATTACACATAATTATCAAGCACATGTATTCTTTCAATGTTTTATGAGTGATTAGAACTTAATTTCGTCTATAGCTGCTAGCGCAAGACACGTAAAAACGCTACTTTTCTATAAATTTGTCTAATGTTTAAACAAAAATAAAATTTGGAAGTTTGTTTTTATATTTTGTTCATAGTTTTGAAACATAAGCAGCTAAAAAATAACATTAAAAAAAGAATTCTTCCAACTCAGTCGGATACTCTAACAAAATAAAATTATTTTATTAATAACCCATTCTTAGAATGATGTACGCAAACTATACTTCATAGGCAAAAACTGGGGGTCAACAAAAATTGTCGACATTGAAATGTGTCCCACTTTTTAAACAAATGAAGAAACGATGCTTTACTGTAAAAACTTTATTTCATAGTTGAATTTGCCTTAATGTTTTCATTGTATTTTTAGCAATGTAAGTATAATGCTTCAGTATTACTGTGAATGAAAAAAAAACTCTCTTTTTCTCTCTTTTCCTCGAACAACGCTGAAGAACGGAATGCTAAAAAACAATTTCCTCGTAAAAACCATTCAGTAAAAGTAAAATAAAAAGACAGTTGAACTTTAAATCGCAGGAAAATAAATAAGCACACTTATTTTCATAGCAGACATTCCTACTTATTTTTCTCGGAAAAAATTCCCGTCTTCAAAGAATCTCCTTCCAAATTGAAAAATTGTACGCTTTCATTACAAAAGAAAACGCAAGTAGCTTGTAATTAAATTTAAAGTTCAAGAAATGTTATGCAAAAGATTATAATTAACCATAATTTCATGTATCATCTTCAGAAAAACTACGTTATTCTCAGCTGCTCCATAGTCATTAAATCTTAATTAGGCGTCATTATTTTATTGTGTTGCTAAACGATATGTTCTTAAATAATAAACATTCTTCGAATCATCGTTAACCTTAACAGCGAAATAAATGTACTAATATGTGTAATGAATACCATTCGAATATTCGTAATTATGCACTTAATCGGTAGGAGTTGTACGGTACAAGTGTTCGTAATTGCGAGCAGTAGAGAAAGTGAATAGAAAGAAACATTTATTTTTTACTAATGTTTTTCTAGATGAGAGATAAATTATTTTAAATTGTTCTAACAATTTAAGATAATGATCTTTTTTGAATTTTTTTTTGCTTTTATTTATTTTATTTATTTATTTATTTATTTTGCAAATTTTGCGTTAGGGATTTTTTTTCTTTTGCGTCATGTAAATGGTACATATTATTAAATGTAAAATAGTCGAGTTCTTTGTTTATTGTACTTCTGTTTTTAAGTCGGAAATAATTTTGTACATGCTTTTGTTAACGACGTTTGATCTTTAACGAACTCATTTTCTCTCTAATGGAGATGACCGGTAGAATTATTAAAGTAGCGCATAGCTATTCACTGTATTAGTACGCTATAATCAACGCAGACTCGCTTTCTTCAGCCCTATTGAACACAGGAACATCTTTGTCTATGAAAGCTCTAGTTATTATAACCAAAAAACACACACACACACACATTAACACGAAAAAGGACGAATTGTACTGAAACTTGCCGTACAATTAGAAAAACTAAAGCGGACAATGTAGCTGGATTTTCGAGTAAATTTCCTTTAAATTTCTGCCTGAATCATTCCATATGCTCTGATTATCTCCTTTAATGACGAAATCAAAAAAGGAATCTTTGATATGTTCTCGACACGTTGTAATGTAAAGTGTTACTTTCTCTTTCGAAGAGCAATCCCTGGAGTTTGTTTGGCGGGCAATCGGCAGTATATTTCGCAATTGGAATTCCTCGTAATGGAAAAAATGGGAGAATAAAGGTGGAACTAGAACAAATAGTCATATTACTTTCAGTTAGTTATTATTATATTTAATTAACAATAAAATTTATTACACAGGTCCTTTCCGCTTAGTTAGTGTTAACATCCATATAAGAAAACATATCACAACGGTTTTGTACATTAAAAAGGTGTTAGATTAAGCGGGATATTCTTTTAACCGATGTACCGATATTCCAAAAAGCGGGCTCGACTGTATGTATACACACATATGTAACCTAATTTTTTTTTTTTTTTTTTTTTTTTGTGTGTGTGTGACCTCATAGCAAGAATTAATGATATTGAAAAAAAAAACAACAACACATATTTACGAAATTTAGCAAACTAAGTCGTGAGCAATGGCTTTGTTTTTCTACACTTAATAATAAAGCTGAACATTGATTGTTTTAAGAGTAAAATGTATAACCTCCGATGACAGAGGCTAACTAGCGAATTTAGTTTGCCTTTGATATTTTTCTTGCCTAATATGGATAAACTGTATAGTACATTTCAATACAGGTGTGCTCTTAGATTATCATCCTTAACTGAGTTTATGTGCTTTAAAAAAGCAACTTGTTTTAAAAGTTATTTTTAGCATACTTATACAGCTAATATAGTATAATATATTTTTTTAAATACTGCGTTTGGCAAATATTACTGCTAGAATATTGTTGAATAGGTGATAAAATAGATTTGTCGCTATTAGAAACTAACCTTTTTTTTCTTGACGATTTACTACAGTTCTAAGGAAACTCTTTTTTTTTTTTTTTTTTTTTTTTTTTTTGAGCAATCACATTGCTTATTGTTCTCATTTGACAGTTTTGATGTCCTATGATTTTATTCCCCCTCCCGTCTCCCTCTGCAGCACCACCGTCGACCGGCCCCTCCCGATGCTGCTCCTCTAGCGAGCAGCGTCTCCAGATTGCGTCTATATCCAACATACACACGCATACATACATACATACATACACCTACACACACACCCATGCCTGCGCACCAGACACAAACACTCACGACCACACATACACACACACACTCATGCCTGCACACAGACACAAACACATACGCCTACATATACACACACTCGTGATTGCGAGAAACATAATCTGAATTTCAGATGTCAAAATTCAAATTAATTTTTAATATATACATATTTTTTCAACCATGTTTGTCCAAAGGTACGTGACAGGTACTGTTTTGGCGATACTTTTTTTTTTTGTTTGTAAATTTAGTCGGCATTTAAAGAAAACAAGTCAAACAATAGAAAATAGTAAAAATTTCGTAACACCCAACTTATATGATGCATAAAAATATTACTTTAATAAAATGTAAAATAAGCCGCAAACTATATAACCCAAACGTTTAATAACATGGCAAAGATGTAAACTGTACATCTTTTTTTTTTCGATAAGATAAAAGTAACCTAAAAGTCACCAAACTCTGCTGTATTCCATTTCTAAACAAACCAGAATCAGTTCCAGCTCTAAAAACGTTCTACACCATTTAATCAAAATTAAAATAGAAAAAGAAATATGTTTTTGTTCCTTAGTTGAAATAATAAGAAAACATATTACGCATTCATCGGCATTTGAAACCTACTTAGCATTGTTGCATAAACAAAATTAAATAATTCGTTTTAGGAAAAGGGCTAGTGTTCCATAAAATCATTAAAATGGACAAAAAGGCAATTTCCACAAGCTTCGGATTCCATTTAAAGCATCTTAAAGTTTCCTAAATAGACTATATTACAGCACTTAATTTGATTTTTAAAAAGATTATCTTTTGAAAAGAGCATAGCAATAACCGGTTTCAGATTGAGAGGTAATTTTGCTGAGGAACGGCCACTTATTTTGCCTCGAAAGATGATTTTTAAGTAAACAGATAATGACTTATTTCCACCAAGAAAAACTACTTTTATATTATCATCTTCTAGCGTCTTTAAACTAACGTAGATGTAGATTGTTGACTCATTACGTAACCATTAAAGGTAACGGCCTTTGGGTAAAAACATCCTCTCAAACAACAACCGTAATCAATTATTCAACGTAGTCTAAAGATATATGACTAGAAGCGACTGAAAAACATCTAGCAAATATCAAGATACTAAGTAAGTTAAGATGCTACTTATTTGACATCAAAAGAATAACTGATATACATGTTTTGAACGTTTTATGCGGGTGGGGCCTTTTTTATTTAAACGTAGTACAATTTTTAGAAAAAATAGATCAAAATTGAATAATATACCGATCTTTTCTACTCAAAGTATATATAAACAACGCTGGCAAGCTTAAAAAGAAAACGTACGGGACAGTAATGATTTTTTTTTTTTTTTTGCTTTGATTTGTTTAATATAAATTTCAAACATTTCAATTCTAGGGAAAAAATGTGCTTTAACTGATGGGAATTGTTTTTCTTTTTCGAAATATAAGATAAGAATCAAAATTATTTTTACAAAATCATTTTAATATGTTTCGGCTTTGCTGAAATATTGATAAACACCTTATATTATTCCATTTATCTTATTTTCTTTTCATGCAAATATCGAATGTATCTAGAACGGCCGACGGCGGTCAAAATGACAAAGAAATACTTTTGTTTGTGTTTTTGTTGGATAACTCCATACGAAAGGTAGGAAATGGAGTAATTTTAAATGTCTGACACTTATTCTTTTTTTACTACCTTTTACAAAAAAGGAAAAAGGAAGTTTTGTATTCGCGAAAAAAAATTTCACTCAAAAATCGACCTTAATTTCCATTTTACTCAAATCCGAAGGAATGTTGAGTTGTTTTTTTTTTTTTTTTTCGACTCGACCACACGTGGATAAGTGCCTAAGAACGTATACACACGCGAAATATCTATTTTGACGATTCCCGAGTTAATTACAACGAGTTTTTTCGTGACGTCTGTATGGACGTATGTGTGTATGTGCGTATGTATGTCGCATAACTCAAGAACGACATCTCCTAGAAAGTAGAATTTAGTACGTAGACTCCTAGTAGAGTCTAGTTGTGCACCCTCCCTTTTGGTTGCATTCGGGTGTTTTGAAAGGGGTCTTTTGCCCCTTTTTGGGGGGAAATCATTGTTAATTTCGATGTAAACTCAAGTGGTGTTATAATTTGGCGGACACTTGGCGATATATCGCCGGTATTTTGGTCGCCAAGTTTTGTCGCCAATTTGGCGACGAATTGGCGATTTTTTGAAAAAATCTGTTTTAATTTGGCCACTGTAGGTGATATTTAGAGAGTAAAGTATTGAATCACACTAAAAATACCAATAATGGGGAAATGACATTAACTTGGAGTAAAATGAAGTCATGTGACGCACACATCAGCTCGTTTTAGCGAAAAATTTGCATGAGTCGAGTTCAAAAAATTGTCTTTTCTTGTTTTCCAACGTTGTAATACACATTTACTCCATCGAATCTGAGCTGTGGGCACGTATGAAATACATTTTTTAGTCGAAATATATGTTTTATCTAAATGTTTCAAGTTAAATTGCATGAATTATAAATTATACTTGAGCAAACATAAAAAGATTTTCTCTCTCTTCGTTATATACATTTTTCACAACATTTACAGCTTCTCTTACAGAACTGCCATTTTGAATGGACCGTGGAATATGGTTGGAAATTTTTATTAACTTGAAAGCTCACATAAACCATGTGCAGCAATTAGACTGTAATGCCATTGCTCGAAACATGTTTACAATACTTAAATTCCTTTAATGATTAAATAGTACGTTTTTTTTCAAATTGGTAAAATATGTTCTGAATTATAAACGAGTATTTTTTTTATAACTTCATTTCATCTAAATTAATAATGCATATGATGTCTTTTTTCCGAACATGTTTTGAATTTTAATTGCTCAATGATTGCTTTAAAATAACGATGAATTATTTAAGCATTTTTCCTCTCATTAAAATACTTCTAATAAAAATGTTTTTATAAAGTTTTTATTTCTAAATTTAGTCAAGAATCATTAAAATGCTGAACTACATGAAAAGCAATAAGCTGCGGAAACAAAAAATGACATTTAATAACGTCTAATTTATTGCAACTAAAAAGCATAATTTAGAAGATTTAATATTTTATGAGGAAGCAAAAATATACAATTAAAGATAATGAAAACCTTATTGTAATCATTTTTTAAATTGTTTTCTTTTTAAAAAATGTTTTTTTTTTGTTCCCAATTATAGAGCAATTACTGCAAATTTATGGCTAAAAGTATTAGTATACGAAATTAATAAAATGTTTTCCTTGAAGCGGATGACTGATTTCAGAAAATAATATTTTAAATGGCGTGTTTTTTGCTATTAATAGATTTAACTTTAAAAAAATCCATTTTAAATAATCAAAAATAAAAAGAGACATATTTTTAATGACAATTGAGACAGTGAGAAGCAAAGGGATGTAAGTGGGCATTTTCCAGCTTTGAGAAAAATGTGTTTAAAGTTGTGGGGCTAGGTAGACTTTTATTGAAAAGTAACAATGAAATCACTCGTTAATAACACAATTGAGGCAGTGAGAAGCAAAGAAATTAAGCAGACATTTTCCAGTTTTGAATAAAAAGTGTTTAAAGTTGTGGGGCTAGGTAGGCTTTCATTGAAAAGTTACAATGAAATCACTCGTTAATAACACAATTGAGGAAGTGAGAAGCAAAGGGATGTATGTAAGTGGACCTTTTCCAGTTTTGAGTAAAAAGTGATTAAAGTTGTGGGGCTAGGTAGGCTTTCATTGAAAAGTTACAATGAAATCACTCGTTAATAACACAACTGAGGCAGTGAGAAGCAAAGGGATTAAGTAGACATTTTCTAGTTTTGGGTAAAAAGTGTTTCAAGTTGTTTGGCTAGGTAGACTTTCATTGAAAAGTTACAATGAAATCACTCGTTAATAACACAATTGAGGGAGTGAGAAGCAAGGGAATTAAGTAGACATTTTCCAGTTTTGAGTAAAAAGTGTTTAAAGTTGTTTGGCTAGGTAGGCTTTCATTGAAAAGTTACAATAAAATCACTCGTTAATAACACAATTGAGGCAGTGAGAAGTAAAGGGATGTATGTGAGTGAACATTTTCCAGTTTTGAGTAAAAAGTGTTTAAAGTTGTTTGGCTAGGTAGGCTTTCATTGAAAAGTTACTATAAAATCACTCGTTAATAACACAATTGAGGCAGTGAGAAGTAAAGGGATGCATGTAAGTGAGCATGTTCCAGTTTTGATTAAAAAGTGTTTAAAGTTGTGAGGCTAGGTAGGCTTTCATTGAAAAGTTACAATGAAATCACTCGTTAATAACACAATTGAGGCAGTGAGAGGCAAAGGGATGTAAGTGGACATTTTCAAGTTTTGATTAAAAAGTGTTTAAAGTTGTGAGGCTAGGTAGGCTTTCATTGAAAAGTTACAATAAATCCCATGTTAATAACACAATTGAGGCAGTGAGAAGCAAAGGGATGTAAGTGGCAAACTTAAAAATTTGTAGATAACCAGTACACATATCAGGGGAACCTCTTCTCTGTCTTGGGGAAAGAGATGGTACTAGTAGCCCTCGTAGTTGCTACCATACAGCGTGATTAAGAAACAAAAGCAATGAAAGCCTACCTAGAATGTTTTCTTTAAACGCGTTTTACTCAAAACTTGAAAACGTCCCCTCATCCCTTTGCTTCTAGCTGCCTCAATTGGTGTTTTTATTTATACTTCGACTCTGTAAATACTTTTTTTTTCCTGTACTCTATTAATGGCGAAACAATAATAAAGAAGTAAAACACAAGGTTAAATGCTTAATTTATGCAAACTAAGATTAGTTTTTAATATCTTGGCACTTGTCAGATAACACGAGACATACAACGTTTAACAATTGTTAATCCAAGATGCATACTTCTAACTGCACAAATGGTGAAAATAAGATGCAAAGTTAAGATATTAAAAATTTAAAATGGAAAAAAAAGGTTAAAAAAAATTAATTTGAATTTTGTCATTTTGAATTCAAATTATGTTTTTCGCAATCACGAGTGTGTGTGTGTGTATGTAGGCGTGTGTGTTTGTGTGTGGGGTGTATGTGTGTTTGTGTGTAGGGTGTATGTGTGTGTGGGTAGCTGTGTGTATGAGTGTTTGTGTGCGTGGAGGCGGGGTATGTGTATGTGTGTGTATGTGTAGGTGTCTGCATGTATGCGAGTGTGTTTGTGTGTATGTGTTTGTTAGTGTGCGTGTATGTGTGTGTAGGTGTGTGTGAGTACATGTGTGTGCGTGTGTATGTGTAGTTGTGTATGTATGCGCGTGTGTGTAGGATATGGACGCAACCTGAAGACGATTTCCGCTATAGGAGCAGCATCGTGAGGAGTCCGTCGACGGTGATGGTGCGGAGGGTGGCAGTGGGAAAATAAAATGATAGGACGCCAAAAACAGTCAAATGAAAGCAATCGTGATTGCTCAAAAATACGGAATCGAACTTCTTATATAGTCCTCAAGTCCCATCTGTTGCATTTAGAGAAATCACAAGTAAAGGAAAAATAATTCGAGCACAAAAAAATTGACATTAGTCTGACCAATTTTCACCAGTATATAAAACGCAGCATTTCGTGACTTATGCCACTTTTTACTGGTAATCTAATGGCATTTTTTAGGGTTAAATATAGCGACTAACATTTGTTTAAAAGAGTATATGTGTTCACTGCCTGTGTTTTTATTTTCTTATTGGTTTCGTGTAAGCGAATTTCGAATTTGGACAGGTTTGCACATTTTGAGGTGTATTGAGTTCAATTTGTTCCATTTTTTTAAAATGTCTGTCTTTGCGTCTGTGTGTGCGTTACAGTATTTTTGTTTTTTTGTGGTCATCCTAGAGCAAAAACTGCAGCATGAAATAGAACTAAATTTGTTACACACATGTGGCCCAATGTGATTTGGTGCATATTAGTTTTTAAAATCAATGCCTTCAAAAGAGGCGGAGCAATCGAACGTTTTCTTCTTTAAGTGTGCTTTCTACACCAGAGTAAGTACCGGACGGAGTCGACAAAAAATTAGTACAGATGTTGACCGTTGATAATTCAGTTGCTGATTCAATTTTGGTGCCAATAGCTTATACGGAGGTTTAAAAATCATACTTTTTTTTCTCGTCTCTTGGTCTCGTTATCCCGAGAAGAAATAAACGAAAACAAACAAAAATTCAACGCCAGGTAGACTTTCAAGAGTACAGGATTTGGTTCGATTTTGGAACCAAGGTCTCTAACGGGGTTATGAAATTGAACGTTCTTTCTTGTTTATTAAGAGTTTTTTGTCTCGCAGAAAAATGCTATATGTTGGATAAAATTCAAAATAAACGTAAACCTGCACAGATTAAATTTTGCCACTGATCACTTCAAGAAGGACTGGTTCTTGCCATCATTAGCTCGAAAGAAAATAGTTTAATCAATTCAGCAATGTAAAGGATAAATCATATTAAAATACCGTCTGATGGAGAAAACCGTGCATGAGATTTACTAAGATATGTTGGAAAATGTTTAGAAATATCGCAATGATTTATTGAAAGTCTCTAGTTTCTATTTGTTTGTAATTTAACAATATGCAGGATTTTAAAATGACCTTTAGTTCTTGCTTTTTGTTTCTGCCTTTGTTTAATTCTAAAATTGTCACGATCATTAAATTTTTGCGCGACGAATTTTATTTTGATAACACTGGCACTTTATGGTGATCCTATCCAAATACATATTTCCCTCATCTTTGTTTACGTATGCAAAGGAAAAGCTTTCCTCATGCTTGAGTTCTTCAATGGTATATATTTTTTTTGAGAGGGTATATTTGCAAGGAATATAAAAATGGTTCCCAAAAAATATTTTCGAACGTTGAGAACTGATTGACGAATTAAAACAAATAATGTAAGCAATAAAAAATAAAAGAATATCTCTCTCCCTCTCTCTCTCATATATATATATATATATATATATATATATATATATATATATATATATATATATATATATATATATATATATATATATATATATATATATATATATATATATATATATATATATATATATATATATATATATATATATATATATATATACAGAAAAAAATAGTGGATTATTCACAGTACCAATAAGTTTGTAAGTATTTTTATTACCGCTAAAACTCCTCAGTAATCAATAGGAGCAGAGTGTTCATGAATGATAATGAAAACTAATCTGTTTTCTTTTTCATTTGATGCCAATTTATATTATTGTTTTTAATGGTTTTCATTAAAGTGCTTCCGAAACTTGAACATTTCTCTAAATGTGTTATCCATTAGTGTGGCTGGAGCCATCATTTATTCCATGCAAATGGCTTCAAGCTTAATGACCACATACCTTAAATGTTTCCATCCAATCGATCAAACGTAAATATTCACTAGTGATTATGGAAAGGCCTTTTATTTCATTTGCCACTTAATTTCAATGTTTTCTTCTTCACGATAATTATATTTGGGAGAGGAAAAATTAATTAAACGCAGGGAAGGGGATTCCGTGATTTTAAATTGTAATCGATGGTTAAACCAGTAGGGAAATAAAAATTAAATGAAATAAAAAAAATAATTCTTTATTTTGCACTTGTCAAAAAATATAGAAAATGAAATTGTGAGATGGAAATCTTACTTTTTCCCTCAGTATAAAGAAGCAGTTGATTGTATAAAAAAAATACACACGAAAAGATTAATAAAAGCTAATGACTACCCATTAATATACATTATTATCATTATAATTAGCAATAAACATTAAGAAATAATTGAGCAATAATAATGCAGATAGTTTATTTTTTGAAATATTAAAATCATTAAAATATTAATTATTAAAACAGAGCAGTTACGAACGAACAGTATTTTTTTTTTATTTTAACAAATTCATAACTTATAAGGTTAATTTATTATACAGAAAGAATTTACCATTTACTGTCCTAAAAAGAAATTTCACTTGGACTAATGCTTGAGCTTCATATTCAATTTTTTCTCTCTCTTTGAAAGAAGAATTACGCTCATCAAAGAAATACTAGTGCGTGCAAGCAATGAATGCATTTTGCAATGTCGTGCTCACTTATGTTCTGTATATTTAAACTCTAGTGTGTGTTTATATTTTCTTTATATTAAGAAAGCATGCCGTAATTTTAGAAGCACCGAAGGAGTTAATTTTCAAAAATTGTACTTAGATTTATTTTTGTTTTGAGATTTTACACTTATAACTGCATGAAAATGCTTGTCTCTAATTAAAATGCTGGCAATGTTCGAAACATGATCAACAATCAGCAACATTTTTAGTTTCGAGATTTTAAGTATACACATAAAAACTAGTGCAAGTTTGATGCATTAAATGCACTAAGTCTACAAATTAAAAACTTATAAATTCGTGATTTTTACTAACAAATAAAGGTACATATTAGATCAGCGGTTCCCAGATTTTTAAAGGCTATTTCCATGAAACGAGCTATAATACGTATGTGTAAATACTCACAAAACGTTTTGCATAAAAAAAGTAAGCTAAACTTTTTTTATTAAATTACAAAATGAAAACAATACTTTAAATTAATTTTTATCATTTCAACAACGAAAACGTATTTTTCCTATTTTTTTTTTCAAAAACCTGTTTGATATTGGAATGACAAAGTCAATGAGGCTCTAACGCACTCTGTAATATTTGTTTGTACACTAAAGTTCTTGATATCATTAAATTATACCAATTTTTTAGTGCAATTTTTAGTTTTGAACTGCCTATTAATCAGACACTTACATACAAGTTTGGTTTTCATTTCAAAAATTTTTCAGCAGTTGTTTAATTTTACAGAATTACTTTACATTACAGTTACGGAATTTTTTCCATCTTTCCCCAAGTTTGCAAAACAATAAACATAACAAGTCAAAATCAAATAAGAAAAACCCTTCATAGAGTGTGAATTCTCATTAGAAATAAATTTTTCGTCCGATTTTATTCTGTGCAATTTATTACTGTTCAAAATTAATGATTTATACAGGGTAGTTCTCAACTCTTGGGCAAAACTTTAAGGGGGGATAGTACATATCTAAACAAACAATATAATGGCAAAAATAAGGATTCCAAACGTCTTCTGAATGACGTAGGTGCCACTAAAATTTAGGGTGCAAAATTTCAAATGATCATAAAAAAAGTAAAAAATTGGTCGATTCGTTTATGGTTTTCGCTGGAATTATTATTGTTATCAGTATTTTCTTGAAGATAAATTTTGAAGATGTAGTTTTAAAAATGCTGATAGAGCGCGATTTAGACTTTGGAGTAACGAATAACCATTTTTTTATCCTTTATTTTTGAAGCTCATTAAATGTTTTCCAACGCTTGGACTGAAACTTAAATTTTGAATTCAAAATCTGAAATGTTGGGAGTTTTTGGGTAGCGAAAACTGAACTGTCTTTAAAGGTTTAAATACGCTTTGTATCAAAAAAAAAAAATATATATATATATATATATATGCATCAAGAATAAATTAAGTTGCATCCAACAAATTCGGCAGGAATCTAGTTTGGTAAGAGATGATTTAAATTTTGTCGCCAATGACGAAAGAATAAATGCGCTTTGCGCATACAAGATGCGCAGATAGGTACGACTGAAAGTGTAAAAGTTTGTGTCACAGGTACTTCAAACGAAACTGACGAATTGTAACGACACCACTGTCACTGGGACGAGCTTTTAGAGGTATACGAACAATTGTTGGACTTTTAAAGGGACGTACAGTAGTTCTCAGAGAAGCAGGTTGGTTGTACGTACGTATCTGCCGCTACCTTGGTCAGAGCGATATGGTAGTAGCTTTGTGTAGGTAAAAATAAAGAAATCAATAAATTACGGTCGGTTTAAGGCATTCTAGAAACAGATACGAGCGCAAAGATCGCACATCATAAGAGCGACTACTACCGTATCAGCAAGGTCGCTAATATTAGTTCCATCCGTTTAACACATTCCAAGAAACTGATGATATCAAGAAAAACAATCCTGAGTAGACTGAATGATGCTGTTATCTCAAACAGGCGTCCATTGCGATGGATTGGATTTTCGCTGCACTTGATTAGCTGAGTGGTGACAGACAGGAAGCATTTTATCTTCATTGATGAATCCCGATTTAGTCCAAGCGGTCACAGGTAACCTATTTCACTCCATGTTTTGTATAGCTGCTAGAGGAGGCTATACAACTTACGGTTTTGGAACCTCTATTTTGACATGATTTCTTAATAAAACAATCTTTTGTTCTGAATTTGTAATCATTTCTTTTTCTTGTCATAGGCCATAGGCCACATCCATATTAAGATGCGAGAAGATCGCTCGTTTCCTTCTGAGTTAATGGTTTTTTTTTTTTTTTTTTTGTGACATACCATTAACTTCTGAAGTTCAGCTTGATCGACTTAATCACGCCCAATGATTCTGATTTTGAACTAAAATTTAAGTCTAAGTCCAAGCATTAAAACAAAAAAAACAAAAAAAAAAAAAAAAAAAAAAAAAAAAAAAAAAAGCTAATGAAATTCAAAAATAGCGGTAAAAACAGTTGTTCGTTACTCCAAAATCTAAAGTGCCCTCTATTGGCATTTTTTTAAACTACATCTTCAAAGTTTATTTTTAAGAATATACTGATAAAAAGAATAATGTTGGCGATAACAGCAAACGAATCGACCAAATGTTTCCGTTTTTTAATGAAATTTGATGAATTTCATTTCATTTTTGATGATTTTCACTTGATTAAATGAAATTTTGAACCCTTCACTTTAATGGAACCTAAATATATTTTTTTTGACCTGAGGTGTACTATCACACTTCAAAGATTTGCCCAAGAGTTCAGAAACACCCTGTATAAGTAAACACTATACAATAGAACAAATGGTTTATTTTCGTTTAATTTGGTTGCAATACATTTCCTTGCGTCTTTCAATATTGGCGGATATTGAATATATAAAATATAAATTCGTTACATAAAATCCGTTATATCAAAGATTAATATAATATATTCATATTATATTAATCTTTTAGATAACGGTTCACTGCAGTTATTATTTCATTAAATGTTCTTAGAATGACATTGTAAGCCAATGGGTTTGTTTCCTTCAGTCAAAAGCACTACTTTTAGTCACTGAAATTTATAAAATAAGTAAATAATAATAATAATAATAATAAATAAATAAACAAAATAACAAGGACCCAGAAAATACTTTTATTTTCCCCAACAGTTGTTTTTAAATTAATGTTTTAAACGTCTGATCTTTTAAACAAGGCGTGGTCTTAATGACGTGACAAATGATGCTCTGTGGCGCATCTTTCTAGCGCACTTCCACGTTATGATAATCAAGTAGCGAATTAAATATTGCGCTCTACACTTGCTATCAACCATATCGTTACCAATACACGTGAGTAAAGATGCGAATTAAATATTTTGCTCTGTAAATGGCAACAGGGAATATCATTTCATCATTTGTGATGTCATCGGCAGAGTCGTAAACAATGAAAGCGCACCGAATAAAGTTTTTTTTTAAATATTAAACTTAAACAAATTATTTAAAAAATGCTCAGATCTTATGTTTCTAAGCATGTTCTTCTAGAAAAAAATAATTTTAAAATTTTGGAAACGACCCAATTACGGAAAGCAGCTACGATTTTTGCGCACAAATTCGGAAAAAATGATTTTGTTTGCAGATTTCCTTTGCTTCGAAAAGAAAAATCACTTTTTCACCAAAATTCCTATGACATTAATGTTTGGCAATTTTGTTCAGAGCACCGTATGAAGTAAGAAAATATTTTTTTAATGAAACATAAAACTTAAAACAGTTGCATAAACAGTGAGTTTTTACCTCATAACATTTTGTAACATTTTATTCTTACTTTTAACTTACATAACAAAACATTGACTCTAGTAAAAACATTAACTAAATAGAGAAAAAAATAAAATCAAACAAAATAAGGAATTCTTAAGAATTTGGAAATGGAAATAATTACGAAGCATTTAAACTTTTTTGATTATGAAGCATTTCATTTACATAGCTTTTTAACATTACCAAAATTTTATCACTTTTCGTCCTGAAGTTTGATTTTTTTTAAATGTTTTTATCTATCGCATTCCTTAAATACCTGCATGTTTCAATCGACACAAATAATGATGCGCGATGAAATTTAATTATTACTTTGAGAGAACGGACCAGAGAAGAAGTAAAATTATTTTGCTTTTTGTTTTAAGTGCGGTTGTTTATAAATTGGCACTTTTTTTTTTTTTTTTGCAACAGAAATAATGGTTTTGAATTAAAAAGAAATTTGTTCTTTAAATGAAACGACATACACAAGATGAAAAAATAAATTACTACGCTAAAATTAGAAAATTAGAAAAAAGAGAGTTTTAATAACGTTTTGCAAATGAAACTCTATTACTGTAATGAATGCGGATCAAGTAACAATTTCTGGCATTTGTGAGTGCAAAGACTTTTTTTTTGTGTGAAATTCCTCCTAATTCTCAGTTGTTTCTTTGGTACCTTAGAAAGAATTGCTTAAACAAGTAAAAAAAAATCTTGTAAATTCATTTTTATATCAAAACTATTGCATAAAGCTTGAAAAAAAAAAGTATTTTCAAAATACGCATGAATTAATTACAAGAATAAGTTTCTAAAATAGCTTCCTTGCTAAAGAATTGGAGTTGAGAAAAAAATGTGGGTGAGCAAAATAAATGCAAGAAGTTTCGCAAATATTTCATACGTAGAAATGTACTGATACAGTAGGCATGATATTTTGCATTTTTATCGAAGCCTGATTCCTTGCTTAAGTATTAATTTCCGTTTTCGTGCAATAAAAACGAGCTGATGTGTGCATCACATGACTTCCTTTTACTCCATCCCATTATTGGCAATTTTAATGTGATTCAATAGTTTACTTTCCAAATATCATAAACAATGGTCAAATTGAAACCAGATTATAGAAATTAAAAAAAATCGCCAAGTTGGCAACAAAACTTTGCGAAAAAAAGACTGGCGATAAATCTTCAAGTGTCCGCCAAATTGTAACACCACTTGATTGTAAATCGAAATTAACAATAATTTCCCCTCAAAAGGGGGCAAAATACCCATTTAGAAACACCCGAATGCAACCAAAAGGGGAAGCCTCAGTAAGAGTCAACGTACCAACTTTCAACTTTCTAGGACATACTGTTCTTGAGTTATGCGACATTCATACGCACATACATATGTACATACAGACGTCACAAGATAACTCGTCGTAATTAACTCGGGAATCGTCAAAATGGATATTTCGGGTATATATACGTCCTTAGGCACTTATCCACGTGTGGTCGAGTAGAAGAAAAATCTCAATATTCATTCGGGGGTGAGCAAAATGGAAATTAATGTCGATTTTTGAGTAAATTTTTTTTCGCGAATACAATACTTCCTTTCTTGTAAAAGGAAGTAAAAATATACATTTTTAAAATATCAGCTAACGTATCGTATAAAATATTTATTTTAAAAGCAGCACCACAAAAAGGCAAAGAAATGCAAAAATTCTGTAGAGAGTTATGCGTTAAAAACGGAAGAATAGGTTTATTATGATATCAAAGAAATAATATTTGTGAAGAGAAAAAATAAACGAGTGGAAAAAGTGCGGTTGGTTTTATAGATGAGTAAACATCAGTCATTAAACGTGAGTTTGTAAAACAGCTAGATAAGAAGAAATTCTAAGTATGAGATTCTTAACAAATATTGGGTTAAAAACAATATTTTAGATTTTCGTCAATAGCAATATGTAGATTATGGTTTCGTTTTTAATGTTTTGCTATTTTTAGTTTAATTAAGTAAATGGACGTACGGTTACGTAAAGCATAGTGCTATGGTAAAAACTTCTTCAAAGACTCATTAATTTTGGATTTTTTTCCAACTATAAAAATATATCTGGGTAAAAATTAATTATGAGAGCAGCCGAATAGACTCGCTTTTAGAGCTTGAAAATTTAAAAAAGTTGTCAAGGGAAAACTAATAAGACTTGATGAATAAAAAATGTTATTAATATGGCCTTTTTATTCTACAAAATTCCGGTAAGGCAAAACCTGAGAAGTTAGAACAATATAAGCTTCTTTTTTTTTACTGTTTAAAATAGCTCGGCCAAGCCTTAATTTGTCGTAATGAAAAAAGTCAAATTAAAAAATAATAATAATAAAATTAAGTAAAATAAAATGAAAATAAAGTGTGTCCTGAATGGTTTTAATAATATATAAGTAAAAATAGAAGTTTTGAGTTAGGAAGGATTCTTTAAAAGATGACAAAATTGCAAGCACAAATGTAGAGAAGAACTTAAATTTAAATTTGAAGCAAAAAATTGTAGTTTCAGCTTCAAGATTTGGTTGATTGCGGGAATGATGTAAAAAAGATTGTTTCCACAATGTATTGAAAGTAATGTACCTTACAGTATGGTCAGTATAAAAAATGTTAAAATACCGAGAATCATTTTTTCAAAAAGCATATTTTCAAAAGAAAAAATAATCGTGCAATATATGTTCAGCCCAGTTATGACATCCTGAGACTGCAGCTTCGTCTTTCTTACTGACTCATCTGTCTAGAATAGTCAATAGCAGAGCGGGAGACAGATGGCATCTAATTGAAGATAAGACTACTACCAATCTGGTAGCTAAAATGCTTTTATCAGACCAAGCAATGCTGTGGCAGAACTCAGAAAATGATTGTAAATGTTTAGGTACTAAGTAGTACGTTACTTGTAATGGACTGCTTAAATAATGCATCATTCAGCTCATAGAATTTCGTTTCCTCTAATAAAGAACAAATTATTCCTATTTTAACTCATAGCAAAAGTGATCTCAAATGTAGGGAAAAGGAGAAGTAAATGTTGGTTACAATTGCCTCTGCCACCTATCGGAATGTATTAGAAATTAATAGCGAAGAACACAAACAGTACATCTTCTACTATATATTAAAATCTGTTCGCGTCCGTCTGTCTGTCTGAAGATCTATCTTCTCGAGAACCGCTGCGAATCGAGAGTCAAACGAGATACCGATCAATTTGATATTTTCCAAAGAAAACAATAGAACCAATCTCGTAATTGTGCGACTTTAATTAGCGCAGATAATTATTAAAACGTTAATTAACATAACGTTATTCAGGAATTTTTATTTCTTTCCTGTTGCCATTTTGCATATGCATGAGCAAGTAAAATTCTAATAACTGTTTTTTTTTTGGCTGCTGTTCAAATCTTAAAACAACGCTTCCATCTAGAATTTCATTTTAAATTAGTTTAAAATTGGTTACCCTATTCGGACATAGCCTTTATTTTATCGTCTGTCCTTTTTTTATTTTTTACATTCAATGTTCTTAACTCTTTTCATGATATGAAAGTTGTTTCTTTAGCTACGTTTATTGATTGTAGTGTAAGTTTATCATTCACAGGCCTCATATTTTGGTACACTTGGGATGTGCGACTAATTATGTTTATTTTGTTGGACTTTTTCCCGTCACATGGATGAGTTTTCGAATTGTAACAAGTCTCTTTTTCTTTCCTGTTTCTATTTTTAAAATACAGTTTATATAGTTAAAAGAACATGTTACATTAAGATTGTTTGGATTTCTATGTGAAAAACAGAGTTGAACAAAAAAGATTGTTTTTAAGGATTTTAACTAAAGCTATATTGGAATCTGATGACTTGGTATTAAATTAATCCTTATTAGTAGTTATTTAGTCTTGGTGCTTTAGTTTCACGTAATCAACCAAAAAGTATCTGTCATTCTATATAAAAAGCTGATTGTAATTGTGCATAAATAGTTCAGATATACGTGAAATACACCGCCATATACCGCTAATGGGCGGTAATTTGCTGAATATAGTTCAGATATAGTCTATCAGATGTAATTCATTTTAACGTAAGCACAGATTATAGTTGATAATGCATATATTTTCATCTTCTGTGCTAATTGAAAATACTCATAACTTGTATCATTGATAACTATGATTAACGTTAAAGAGATTTTTGCCAAAAATATGCTCTACTGGTGTTTTGCAAACCTTGCATTACGCTTATTTATTTACTCCTTAGCGCTTTAGAAACTGATGTCAGAGTGATACAAAAACATCAATTGGACATCTCTTTTATTTTTTAAGTATCCTGTGAAACGCCGAACTCGCAGCTAGTCTTTCATTAAATTTTGACCATAAAACAATAAAAAAAATACTTCTAAAATATAAGACGGTTCGACATGTAGTGAAATTATAAATTTAACAATATGTGTTTAAGATATATCGGTCAATTTATTCTTGGATTATTAATACTTGTTAGATTAAAAAAAAAGAAAAAAAAAAACCCTGCGTAGCATGCGCTAGTACCGTATTTTTCAAAGTGTCTAGAAATTCGAACATAAATGCAGTTACAGGTAATACGTTGCATCCTATGCAGTCAAAAAATGGAATGATCCAAAGCAAAAAAAAAGCATCAATTTTACGCATTAAGCTGAAATATTTGAGTTTTTACATAAATATTAAAAACTCACTTGTTAGAAATGAAAGAGTCGTTCCTGTTCTGGATATGAACTGTGTTTAGAAAAAAAGAAAATAACCAACCTAGAACTTTTTTTTGTAAAAAAAAAAAAAAAAAAGGTCTGGCAAAAGTGGCGTGTTAGAAAGCAAGTAGATTAAAAGCAAGAGGACAAAAAAAAAAAAAAAAGAAAGAAAAAGAAAAAACTGGGATAAATTCTGAAATTAAGTCAAGAAGAAGCTGATTCATTTACGAGATGGTCTTTCTTGGAAATGATCAAATATTAGACCGACGGATGAGGCCGTTACAGTAAAAAGGAAAAGGTGGAATTCAATCAATCCGGATGGCAGCTATTACGAAAACGTGGATTTTTAGAGTCCTTATTTTCAGTCTCCAAGCTGATGAATCTCTTCCGTGAGCAAATAACCGATTTTTCTTCAAAAAGTATGTTCCAGAAAACAGACTTCAAAGGGTTATTTATGTGCTGTACTAACAATCTTTAATGCATTTATTTATACAGGGTGTTCCGTTTTAATATACAAGACCTTTATTTTCGTAACCGTTAGTCCTAGATGTATACTGCCAATTGCAAAAATGTTCAAAATCAGATGCAAAGTTACTACATTGAAAGTTTGAAGCAAAAATAAAAATGAGTCAAAAAATACGAAATTTAACTTTTTATACGGGTTCTAGATCCCCTAACTCATATTTAGAGAAATAGTCTCAGTTGAAAACTAATAAGGACACAAAAACAACTTGACATTTGTGTGACCAAAACTGAAGGAGATATTCCAGTTTAAAGTTTTAAGGGACCATACAGAATGAGTTTGGAATTTATCGCTCTTTCAGAAGAATGACAGGTCGTCAAAGTAAGAAATACAA
The DNA here is from genome assembly GCF_026930045.1 of Uloborus diversus. Lineage (NCBI taxonomy): Eukaryota > Metazoa > Arthropoda > Arachnida > Araneae > Uloboridae > Uloborus > Uloborus diversus. The sequence continues at coordinate 171,764,416 of NC_072735.1, read as the reverse complement.
GTATTTATATTTTTCATTGCTTCAAAGCAAATGTTATGCCGTGATACGCAAAAACACGCTACAAAACCTGGAATAATTTGAAAAATCACTTTCTATGCACACATGTAGTTTTAAACACTCGTCAACCACTATATTTTCCCCCAAAAGGTGTTATTGACGGCGAGTGAAAAGTGGTCTAAGTCATAAAAAATACTGCGTTTCATATATATTCATGAATACTGAGATTACTAATTTCAAGCTTTTTGTTCTGAAATTGCAGCTGCTTAAACAATTTAGCGACGACATTAATCAATGTTTTTCTCTATAAATCAGTATTATCATTCGTTTTTTTACGACAATGTTGCCGCCATCGGCGGCTGCTTAAAATAAATTCGTGGCGGTGTCAATCAATCTATATCTATCTATATCATTAATAATTTGAATAAAATATTTTCTAGATCTGTCTCCAGTTTCGTCGTTTGGAATATTTTTTAAGGAGGGGGAAGGGAGACACAAACGACGTACTCTTCATGCAAATTTTGTCGAATAATAACAAAAAGCACCTCCACTTTTATGTGAAAGCATTGTTTTTTCAAAGTCGTGGTGTATGTGGGGGAGGGAGGGGGGCATTGACACCCAATGTGCAAGCAGCCACCTACGGCGGCTGTTTGGCTAACTTGTCATTTACCTTTTTACTTCAAGTTCACCGCCTTCGGCGGTTGTTTAAATAAATTTGGCAGCAGTATTAATCAATCCATCTCTATCTTCTTTTTTTTGTGCCATTCACATTTTTACGCCAAGATTGCCGCCTTCGGCGGCTATCTACCTTTACAATCTATCTCTACATTTTCTTATCCATCTCTATTTATTTTGACCTCCTCACCCATTTCCTAATAAAAACAAAGAACACTCAAAGAACCGCTTTTTTTCATTTAAGTAGAGCTAAAAAAAAAAAAAAAAAAAGCTCAAATTCCCCGTAGTGTGCAAAAAGTAGCGTTTGACAAAGATATAAAAAAAAATCTGACTGTTTCTATTGAATTAATGCGCACAACTATGAAATGTAACGTAATATAGATACAGCGAAAGGTCCAGCTTGGGGGGGAGGTGGAAAAAGAAATAAATGCAATCCCTAAATAAAACAAAAAAAAAGAAAGAAAAAAAGCAAGCGCTGCCGAAAAAACACGTGGTCATCACGTCAGAAAATGAAGTAAGCTATATAGTAAAAAAAAAAAAATTAACATTGCTTGCGATTAAGATTTCATCGTAAATATCGAATCGAAACCCAAGTAGTGACGTCACAGGCATAAAAGATTGAAGAACGCTTTTTTCGACTGATGCGTGAAAGGACATGATGTGTTCAGCATTAAAAATATTGTAAAAAAAAAAAAAAAACTATTGCGTATTTTTAAGAACTTTTTTCTTCTGAAGAGGGCGAAATGGTTTTACTATTACCAACTTAAATTTCAGAAATGAGGCTTTGATACTTCTCGCAGGATGATATTAGAAAAAAATAAAACCCAGGAAAACATGCAAATTAAAGGTTTTTTCAAAAATTCATAAAAAATACAAAAATTGCTCTATCTTCAAAAATTTTTTGTTCATAATATTTAAAATTAAATTTCCGACACTATAGTATCAAAAATATTTGTCTGGCGCGATTGGTTCGGGGTCTGTGAGGTTAAAAGTACTAAAAACTGCTAAAAATCACATAAACATTAAATAACTTTTTTTCTAATTAAAATATCAAAAATCGAAGCCCGAGGTGCACAACTTCAGCAAAAACTACACCTGTATACCAAATTTCATCTTTCTAGGCCTTACCGTTTTCCCGGGATGCGCGCCACACACACACAAACATCTTATTTTATTATATGTATAGAAGATGGAGAATCTTTCCCTAAATATAAGTTAGGGGACGTGGGTCCCGTATAAAAAGTTAAATTTTGTACTTTTTGACTCATTTTTATTTTCACTTCAAACTTTCAATACCTTAGCTCTGCTTCTGTTTTTGAACATTTTTGCAATTTGAAGTATAGATGTCGGACTAACGGTTGCGAAAATAAAGATCTTGCAGGTTAAAAAGGAACACCCTGTATAAAAATAACATATCACTATTTATTTGCTCTAAGAGTGTAAGAACAAGTCATTTGTGATTTTGGTTGAGGGGAGTGTATTTTATGTAACGCGCAGGGTATCTAGACCAGGAAGTGTTCTTTTATAAGACGTGTACAATGACTACGGAGACACTCCAAAGATAAAGTTAAAATGCAAAAACAACAGTAATTTACTTCATTTTGAGGTTACCTGAAAATACAGGGTACCCTTAATTAAACGACTTTACTTCAAATTTGTCTAGCGGCGAAACTATTGCTCAGAAATTAACGAAATTTTCTGTATAACATAATGGAAGGATGGGTGGGTGTTTGAGCAAGTTAAAAAATTATAACTCAAACTTCACTTTTAATAATATTACTTCCCCATTTTAGTATTACTTCCCCATCATCAAAGTTTGATTCTTATGAGTTTTCACTTTGGAGGTATTTGAAACATCTCGTAAATCCAGATAATACTAGATTATGATCTTAAAAACAGCATATCACATGTTCGAATCACTTCAAAAGCATACTGTGGTTAACTGTAGAGCATGCTATCTCATGATTTCGGAAGTTAGATTAAAATGATAGCCGTCGTGTTAAAGATGTTTAACTGCAAGATTTTTTTAAAAAATTATATAAGCTCGTTATAAGCTAGTTTGACTGTATTTCATAACAACCATACAACTGGTACAAGAGAAAGATTAAATGCCTCTGTTTGCCCACCGATCTAAGCAGATTTGCTAATAACTATCACTAGTCAAGAAATTACAGCTTTCGACATGAAAATAATGAATAACTTTGCTACTCAGTATTTCATCAAAAAATAAAAATTAATGCTTCTAAATGAGTTAAATAACAACGTCATTACCAATGACCAGAAAATAGAAACTAAATTTTGGCTTTTGTCGGATGTATTTTAATTTTTTTGCTTAAAAAAATGTTCCTTGTAATGCCAAAACACGTGTCTGCTGCAATCTGCAATTTCGTGCAACTAAACGTTGTTGTATCTTATTTTAGTTCTGCTACCTTTTGTGAAATTTTTATCTTAAGACACGTTAGTCTAGGTAAAGGTCTCAGTAAGGTTATGCGTCACTGCAGACACTTAACTGCACTTACTAAAGGCTTTTTCTCCAATAATTCATTTTTACGAGAATTCTTTAATACCTAACTTAAATAAACTATAGGAAGAAACTCACTATAAATGATACTATTTTAAACAAAGCAATTAATATTTTAAACATTGCTATTATAATACAAAATGAGTAATACTAAAACGCGTTCAAAATTAAAATTTTTTGAGTAAAATGTACATTTAAAAATTAAATATACCTTACGAGTTAATAAATCAAAACAACTCCCAGTGAAAATCCGTGAACAGCAAAATTCAGAGCTGACAGAGCTGGAAGTTCTGCCAGTTCTAGTTAAACATATTTTCACGCTATTTCCTATTTTAGAGTTAACCATTTATAAGGCAATGAAAAAAACGGTACCCCCAATCACAAACATTTAAAGTATTATTCTAATGCATTCAGGAAAAAAAAAACAATAATATTTGTTTGAATGATGTGTTTTTATAAACAAAATACATGATGTAAAAAACAAATAAAATTAAGTTAGAACATGTATTTTTTTATGTGAGATAAGATATATTGGAAATATGTTTTTTTCCCTATCGCGCAGTGCTTAAAAATTCTCTCAGTAAAAATTGAAACATTCATTATAAAATAGCAGTAATTATTAAAATTTAATTAATTTTTCCAAGAATTTGAAATGAAATTTTAAAGCAAAAGGGAAAACTTATAACTCGAAAAAAAGAGCAAAAAAAAAAAGTACGAAAATAGCAGAGTTTAAAAGATTTAATAAGTTAACTAAGATAAATTGCTTGAATTGTGATAACAAAGTCATGGATAAATTCTGAAGGACGTTTACAGCTAAAGCATAGAACCAATAACACCAGCTATTAAAGAGCAACAGTTAGTTGTTTACAGAAAATTATTTATTACCAATGAATAATTGATAAAGTTTAAATCCTCGTGAAAATAACGATCTGTTTGAAATGTTTAAAATATAGAAAGAAATAAAGGTTTCGTGGGTTTTTTTCTTTAGATGATTTGGCAGCAGTAACTGACTTCTATGCATTTTTAAAAGGAAAGAAAATGAATGCATGAAACATAATTTTAAAAACATTCAACTTTTGCATATACCCTGCTTTTGCTTTTACTTAAAGTATGCTTAGGTAGTGCGGACGGATGATCAAGTGTATATATACCGTTCAAGAGCTATGTCCTTCCATGTCCCCATTTTCAAAGAAATGTAATGAAAAATTGTGTTTTTTCTCCACGGCAGTTATCTATATTTAGTCTTAAACGGCAATTTATCCACGGTATCTACTTCTGCATTGCAAGCCTTTATGTTACAGGAAATATAATCTGTCAGCCCTCTAATAGGGGTTTCTATTTAGAGCTATTTTGTTCCTTACGATATAAAATGTATTTTAAAATCTTATTGAGTTATACGGAAATAAACACAAAAACGTGAAAAAGTTGCAAACAATTGTTCAGTGTGAGTAAAATTCTCGTCAGATGTTATTCAATTCTTTTATATTTGGGGAAGGTTGTTGTCAATGAACCGGTTTCATGACTGGACTTTGAAGATATTTCCCCCACCAGAGTTTTCTCACTACACGAAATCAGTTTTAATGTCTTCTTTTGTCTCAAAATTGTGCAATGCAGAATCGTCAAGGAGCTTGAATCAATACATCATGCTGTTAAACTTCCAAATAAGATTTCTACTGTTCACTTATTAATAATTGACATTTACATTTTTTTTACATGTTTTGAATATTACTGAACAACTAAATGAGGACATTGATTTCAAAGAGTGCATTTTCAAGTCAAATTCCTCATATTTCAAGTTTCATGATGAATCGTCACATCAGTGACAACTATGAGAACATTCAAAACGACGCAGCGCCTATCATTGAACCACTAGGTATTTCTATGAATGAACCATCCAACAAATGGATTCATTCATGGAATCTTTCAAATATTATTGAAGTTTCAGCTCAATTATCTTTAATACTAGATCGATCTTGTTAAATAAGTGCGATAATGATCAAAATATATTTCTTAAAAAAAGTTTTGGAAACTCCCCTCAATTATCATATTTTCAACTTAAAAACTTATGTAGTCGATTCAGTATTTGATAAAGCAAATTTTAATAGTTTCAAGTACGTTTGTTGATTGAGAAAAATACCAAAATAAGTGAAATAAAGCCAGTGGATGACTAAGGGCACGCAACGTGCTATAGCACAATAACTTCTCGTCAAGTAAAATCGTTGTTGATCAAAATTTTTGAGCTTGAATGAAACAGGACTCCTATTTGTTCAAAAGAGGCCCAATGAAATTTTTGCTAAGAAGAGTAAGTTACGTGTTAGAAAATATCAAGTGGTGAGCGAGGTGTGCTGAAAACAGCTACGCTGTGTGAGTCCTGAGGGGTTTTTATGTTTCTCCTGTGATAAAAAACAATTTAAAAAAAATTCTTTTTTTGAACAACTTACTGTTATTTGTAGTGTTTGTTTATCTCCTGTAATAACTATTTATAGTTTACGGTTTGATTTTTTTTTTATTTGAGAATGTGGCCCATCGATGGAAACTCAACGGTCTACTGATAGCATCTGGTTGCCATGAATGGACCACATCGTAAAATATTTCTTTTTATTTTTTTTTATTGAATACAGTTAACATAAAAGAAAATATTTTTAATAAATGAGAAATATACTGAGTAGTATTATTCCTATCGTTAATATAAATTTTGAGTCTTAACTACTTTCTAAAAAAGGTCAAAAGTGTTATGTGGTTCATTGACGGCAACCTTCCCCTATATATAACTATTAATATGAACTGTTTGTACTACCACGGTACGCGTTTAACTTGTTTCTTTAATAAAGGATTTCTTAATTTTCTCTTAACTAACTTGTACAGCACTATTTTCCTCGAGAAGAAACTCGATTTTCTGAAAAGTTTTCGTCCCACTTCTCTTGGAGAATGATTTAAAGATTTATGCCATCACATTAATCTTCGGAAAGTAAGCTAGGTCTTTTGCTTTTCCTTGATTTTTAATTTATCATCGCTCTTTCCGGTAAAAGATAAAATTTCATCCCGAAACTTTCCGTAGTTTCACGTTTGATTATAACGAGAGCGTGCTGAGATAGCTATAATTTTTTAGACGTTCTGGAAATCTTTTAAGTGATTGAAAAAGAACTATTTAAGTGAAACTTTGATTTTTTTTTTTTTTTTTTTTAAGTGAACCTTTAAGTGAAGACTTTTTCTCTCGTGTTTTAATCCCGATGTGTTGTGTAAAGACTAGAATTTGTAACACAGTAAAAAAAAAATTCATGTATATTGCTTATACAATGAACGAAATTCAATACTTATGTATGGATGTATCTTAACAGTGTGTATATGTTTAACATTTTGGAGAATCTAGGGGGAGGAGAGTTCCTATAAGGGTCATTCTCCAGAAAATATAACTTTTGAATGCAAATATTTTTAAACTTCGAAACTTTTTGTTTTCTTTTTTTCTTTCATTCTTACATGAAAGTGTTACCTACTAGAAGTAGCCATAAACAATGGCCCAGCTAAGTTCCAATTATTTTACTCATAACTAAAAAAAAATATGAAATGTCTTGTTCACGAAATGAAAAAAAGGAAGAAAAAACTTTTAATATTTATTTAAAACTCGAGACCAATTTAATATTAAAGTAGTAATTTTGTTAATTGTGCAAACAATCAGCTATTTTAATGATTAACGGGAATATAATATTAAGCTCTGTTAATTAAAGTATGGCTTAATTAGTATTAAATGTATGTTAAAATATAGTATTCAGTAAATTTGAACATATACTGGCAATTCATAATTTTGATAGAATGCCTATTATTAATGTATTCCCCTGCATCATTTATTCTCTCCTCAGAAATAATGACATTGATAAGTTCTGCTACGGAGGTGAGGAATTTTCTATTAACATAGGCCTAATAGACACATTTTTCAGGGAATTTCTTTTTCTTCATTGCTACAATCTGCACATGTTAAGCGCATGAAAGCATGTTCACTTCTTTTTTTACATTCATTTACATCCCTGAAATTCAAGTTCACAAAGATGATAATAACCACACTAAGTTTTTAAAGCAAAATCTATCTTCCTATTTTTCGACAAAGTCTCACAACTTCAACAATGGCTGAAAATAAACAAGGAGGCTCCCTTTTATCATGGAAAATAAAATTTCATGTCATTAGTACCACGTTCTAATGAGGAATGGCATTTTGTGAACGGAAGTGTGAATTTATTGTGTGGCCTGACTCCTTGTCCCACTAAAACATACTTAAACACAATATTAAAAAATTAAATATACCTAAACAATTAGTATTTGAGATTCTTGTGAAAGGAATAATAAATGAATAAGGACATACTTTTAACTAAGCAAGTTATTAAGCAACATAAGCAGTCACAGAAAACGTGTGACATGCCACGGAGGTGAGAATTCACATGTTGTGAACCAAAAATATGCTAAAATAAAAAAATATTGTAAAAAATTGTTGGTTGGTTTAAAATGATATATTTTTGATGAAATTAAAAATCATTGTTAAATGAATAGATCCTAAAAGTTTTTACTGTAAAAGTCGTGTGACAGAAAAGTTACACTTTTTGAAGTATGACCTATAGCTGCCGTTACTATTACAAGACATAAATGTTAATATGATTTGGTGGTATAGGCAAAAATACGAGATACAAAAATATTACCACTTGAAATCTCACAAGAGGCAACCCCTGGAAGGTTTTTTTTCTTTAACAGTGCATCATTAGTACGATACTAGGCAAGTGAAAAAATGTACACCACAAAAAAAAAAAAAAATACTATGTCGATCTTTACGAAAAGGTGAGTTGTAATACATGACAAAAAAAAATCACACACTACTGACTTACGGTAATTGTCACACCATTTAACTTAAAATAAATAATCAGTGTGAATTAGTTTCGTTACAACGTATCTTATACTTGTGTTGTACGTTATACGGGGTCCCACAACGAAATATATGCAGTCTTTCAGATTATTACACTTTTTTTCAATCGGTAGGGTCATTTGGGGTAAAGTTTAATACAATGTTTCAACTTTACATTCTCCCCTTTCTTTTGAACAAATTGTGACAGAAAATATTGGGCATTGTGTCCAGTTCTCTGAGAGTAACTGGGTATAAAAAAATTGATCTCATGACTGTATGTTAGTGAAGGACAATTTTATTTAACCATTAGAACCACCAATAAAAATCAAACTGTGACCCACAGGTCGCATGTAACCCTGCGAATCTTCCAAATATAATCCGACTTCATTTAAAAAGAAAATTTTTGAAGCAAATTAAATTATGAACCGAATTCATGTATATTATACCTTTGTTTGCATCAAAAATAAATCTTCCACAAACTAAAAGAATAAGAATTAGCAGTTTTCATTTATTCCATAGTACAGTACTTTTGGGTTAACTAGCCTCACATGGATTGTACATCACAAATAGCAAGGAGGGTGACTTTCATTTTCAAAAGTCATTCATAGCATTTCACATGACAGATAAAATTAGTTGAAACCATTTGCTTCCCATTTTTAGACTTGCTGGAGAGAAAAAAATAAACAACTTTTTTCAGTGTCATGATCGTATACTGGAGAAGCCCATTCATTTTTTTAGCACGGGGATTTCTCACAAGGTCTTCTATGTCGTCTCATCTTCACTAGCCAACAATTTAGTTTCCAAAACCACCACTAGTACGATAATTAGATTTTGTTTTCGTTAACCCATATTTCATTTCACTCCAAATGATCCTATATTAGAAGAATATCATTAATTTTCCTTTTTGCACATTTTTTAAAGAAAAGCAACATTACAAGGATGACCACTCGTTTGTTTTGAACTATTACCGTTCTCGTTTCAAGAAATTACCAACATTTAACAACTTTCTAAAACTCGTCCTTCTCCTTAGGCTATCTACCTCAAAGTAATTTTTAATCAAAATTTCCCGTATCCAAACATATATGTAGGGAATTTCGGAAAGATGTTTTAAAGGATTTATACAAGACACATTAATCTTTTCGGGCAAGGGATCTAACGTTTCAGAGTTTCTGCTTTTTAATTTACTTTCGCCCAAATTCCGCTTAAAGTTTAAATTTTATTTCGAACTTCTTCTAATCCACTGGATGATGAGATTTCATCTCAGACGATGGGAGGCTACACCAGTTTTTGACTCTTTTTAAAATTTCAAGAAAGTTTTCAAGTGATTAAACTCATGCTCAGAAAGTTATTTAAATATAACTTGTTCAGAATATTCTGAAAAAAAAAAACATTTGCACTGTTTCCGATGCTCTTTTAAAATTTTTAATTAAAGACACGATACCGTCATAATTGAATTAGTGCTTTTGTCTACAGCAGTTTTGGAAAGCTGTCTGAAATAAATCTTCAGATACAATTAACCTTTCATGAGCTTAAAAATCTTGGTTGAAAAGTTTATTTACGTATGTTTTAAGAGGGATAACGAAATAAGAAACTTTGTGGTTATCAAAGGTACTTATTAAAATACAAAGGCAAATCAAAGTCTTTGCGCCTATTTTTTATTCGTCAAAAACAGGTTCATACAGGTATTTATAAATATACGTAGTGTACTACGTACCTTACATTATTTCTCCGCAGTCACCACACCGGTTCAGACATTTGTCCCATCGCAGCATTAAATTAGCGATTCCCTTGTGATAAGTTCTTACGGCTGCCTGTTGAACAGCGTTCTTGGCTTCTTCGTCACGTGTGAATCTCTGTCCTACCAGAAACTTCTTCAGTTTACCGAAATCGTAAAAATCACTAGGGGCAAACTCTGGACTGCAAGTGCATTTGCCTGTGAATTGCTATGGGCTTTTGTGCCTTGCTTCATACAAAACGAAGAACACTTTGCTCCTCATAAGCTGTGGACGTTTGAAGAATAACCGCCATCTTAAATGACTGATTTCAGCTCCGCTCTTGCAAGCAAAAACATATACGACTGATACTGTTCAAGGAACTGTCACTGCTGGGAATGTATATGTTTGCTTTGTATTTACAGCCGTATTTTGGCTAAAAAGAAAAAGGCGTGACAAACTTTTTATTTGCCCTCGTAACTTACTCAAATACTACTACTTACTAAAAAAAAAAAAAAAACTTAATTACTAAAATCCTAGAGTTGCTAAACAAGACCATAAAGTCGCTTCCTGACTAGAACTATATTCATATGAAACTAAGAAAACAAATGGCTAGTAAGGAAAAGGTACTATAGTTATAGTAAGTCTAACACGACAGCATCGCAATGCTGTGATAGGATCTGCGTAGTCTTCATAATGCTGCCAGGTTAGGTTTGCCCCGACTATAGACGTATTTTCATAACGACGGTATAGACTAGTTTTTTCTGGAAAAATTTAAACGTGGTTCTTTTATCTCTCGAGGGTATTGACTCCAATCGCATGTAGATAATTATTTGGTATATTTCAAAGGCGTAAATCTCGACGTATTAAACAGGACACAAAAAATTTGCATAAACCTTTGAAATATTGGAACTAGGTTCAACTTTATACATGGTTATACTAATGCTTTAAGTATGGTAAATGACTACCAGAAAGACTCATAAGCATTTTATTGCTAACAACCTCTTCTTATCGAGGCCGCCGCGTATAAACAAGCACCTGATCCGCCGCTGCGGAACTGATTTTCGTTTACTCGTGGCGGCCCCGCACTTACGCCAATGTATCATTATATATCACATTTCAACCATGTATATCTCAGTCAGGTTTTGAACATCTGGCTTAGACAACGAATAACGAATAAATAAGTAAACAAGCACATGGATTGTCACCACCATATATCTTGCCATACACCCTTCTGATGTGTCATTGCAAATTTATTTACTTTATACTTTCCTACTAAATATTTCTCAGTCATAGTTTACGAAAGAAACAATTTTGCAGCTATTCCTCAGAAAAGCAGACATTTTGTCTCGCATGCAAGAACTAAATTTCGAGTAAAAAATAACGTTTGAAAAACTCAATAAACATCTTTTAACTAAGAAAATTCACATATACATGTCACTTCTTCGGCAAAAAATGTTGCTTATTACACGTTTTAAAATTAAACATAGATGTGTCATTTTCGGGAGAAAATGTCTGATTTTCGCGGTACGGTCCTCTGGATTAATCAAATATACAGCTTGTCCCCACTTAACCTGCAGTCAGTACTAAGTCAGTACCTGCAGTCTATTTTCGCAACCGTCAATCCTAGATGAACTCTTCCAACAGCAAAATTTCTCAAATTAAGAGTTAAGATATGAAACGTTTGAAGAAAAAAAAAAGTGAAATACTACTAAATCCATCTTTTTATACGGTCGCCAAGTCACTCACTTTGCATTTAGGGAAACCACAAGAATAAAGAAGCATATTTGTGTCAAAAGCATTTGATATTAGTACGACCAGTATCCATCGAAATATGAAACACATCGTTTTTTGATTCTACCAGCTCTTTACACTCTCAGGGAATTACACGTTTTTTTTAAGGGAGGGGGGCGCATAGCGACTAAAAAAGGTTTAAAATTGTATGTGTGCATAAATTACTATTTTTCCATTTGCTCGCCGTATCCATTGCAGTGTTTGAAAATTAAGCATCATAGCATGGCATTGGCATTTAATTTTTAATGACGCTAATTTCTTTTTACTTTGAGTGCATGTCATACTTTTGAAAACACAGCATGTTCTAATCTCATCTTCTGCACGGTCCCTACTAATTTTGAATTTGAATCTCTACTTCATTTTTGGCTCAAAAGTCTATTTTTTTTTTCAGTTAATATTATTTCCCTTATTGCAATGTAGAGGATTTAGGGACCACACAAAAAGATCGATTTTTGTATTTTTTCAATTTTCTTTTCGCTTCAAACCTTTTATATCTAAACTCTGCATTTAGTTTTGACCATTTTTACAAATGGTAGAATGTATCTAACAGTAAAGTTTGTGAAAATAGAAGATTTGTAGATTATGCGGAGACATGGGCATACAGAACACAATAAGAAGAAAAGAGGGGGAAATTGTTTTTATAAAGAGTAATAATAAAGATACTATTTCAAATTTCCTGACAGCTGAAGCACAATGAGCAAACTCAGCGTTTTATTTTTACACGCATATATAAGCAGTGCTGTAAAATGGACGACATTATAAAACGTTAAAGTTTAAAATCGATATGTTATTCACACAACTACATAAAATAAATTAAATTAATCGATATGTGTCTACTGATGTTGAAAGAAATGACCCGGAGTCAGATCCAAAACTATGTGTAAGATTTTTTTTTTTTTTTTTTGTCATTTCTCGTAAATTTATGTGAACAGAACCGAAATTTGATTATACGCATAAAGTAGAAATGTTTCGCAATTACGACAGGTTCTTGAGTATCACGAAAATTTAAGCTTCTCAAAAAAAGTAACTACACATTATTTGTTTTTTATGAGACTTCAAATACAATTAGCAGAGAAAATGACCGTGGTGGGCATATAATTGATACTATCAAAGACACTTTTTCTTTTTTTTCTGTGAAGTAAACGCCATGCAAAGCAAGTGTTTTAAAAGGCAAAATGTTTCATAATAACATCAATACTTGAACATTGTTTTCGGCTCGTATTATAATGCATTTACACTTGTTTTGGTAATTAATTCCAAAAACCGTACTTTTCTTCAAGACTCATGATTATTAATGTACCCAAATTAATTCTTACATATATTTAATCATGTTTCTAGTGCATAATGGGTAATAATAGTAAAATATTTACGTTAATTTTATTTCTTTCTACTTTTATCTTTCTCATATTGTTTAATGTTATGTAATCTATAGATACTTAATTTTTGTGAGACTTTTTTTATTTCTCGTTTATTTTATGTTTCTTTTACCGTGATAATTAGTAAGCATCATTACCATAATACGACTAAAGTAATTATTTAGTAAATCTATCTTTAAATTATCTCCGAAACACTTTCTGAAAATGCATATTAACCTATTAAGTATGGGTGGATTTTTTATTATTTTTTTTGGCATTAATATAGATTATTACTAATTAATATTAAAAATATTAATTTGAAATCAAGAAATAACATGTTGAAACCCGTGCAAGAAGTATTTTTAAGAAAGAAAAATCCAAACGTTTGTACTATTCAGTTTCTTGATATCCTATGTAAGGAAAATAGCTTTGCAGACTATTGTCAAAAGTCGCAATGAAGTTTATACTATTAATAATAAATCAGCGGTATGACGTCTTATATTATGATCTTATTATTGCCATTATTCAGCCGATCAAAAGCGATGAACGTAGACTTTACGAGAAGAATGATTTTATTAATAGTAGGAAACACAACATTATAAATTTAAATAGCAACGTAATGCGAACACGAGTTTCGGTGCTTCGAAAAACACCTTTGTCAGTGCATAAAATGGGAGCTTTTGCGTGAAACGTCACCAGTTGAACTGCGAAATCTCTGCGATTACAATAAAACTTTTACAAAGTAAAATCATTAAAATTTTACGGTAAATGGTATTGTGAATTGGATTGTTTTTCACTGCAGAAAAAAATTAATGTACATTTTAACTGAAAAAGTGATTGTAGTGTCGTTCAGTACATCACATGACAGTGAATGGTCCGCCGTGTCACGAAAAAAATAGACGAGTGATTCGATGCCCAATGCTTGAAATTCGTTTGTTTTTTTTTATTTTGTGCGATTAGCCACAGCATTCTCTTTTCCTACCGTAAAATTTTTACTGTTAAATGTACTGACAACATTAGTCCCATTAATTTTTAACGGAAAATTTCAGGATATATTTAAGTGTATTGTTATTTTATGTAGCACAAAGATATCTAGTAACTTTTTAAGTCAAATTATTTTAATATTTTTGTACTTTTATATGCTCTGATATTATTAGACTTGTTGAGCTATAACTTAAAAAAAAATAGAATGTCAATACATAGAGAAACAATGTTGTGGAAAAATGACGAAAATAAAATGCGTCTTCTCATCCGTCAATGTAATCGTGGAGATTTGGCAATTCAACTGTCATTTATTCCAAAATGACAGCCTCCATCATTCTTTCCATTTCTGTTGCCCCACTCGGACCAACCAGAAGTTCTACTCGACTAAACTTTGACTTTGAACCTCAAAATCTCCTCCCTCGCTTCAAAAAAAAAAAAAAAAACAAAAACAAAAATTCGAAGAGTGACAGAGCTTTTCCGTTTGACTTTTTCCGTCTCCCCTAACCTTACCTTTTGGAGAAAAGCCAAGTTCTCGCCTAATGACGCTAACATTTATCGACTTAGGGCACAGTTTTTTCGCGCTTTTTATCTCATGCGCCTAACTTCTAGATCACAATTTTTCTTCTCTCTCTCTCTCTTTCCATTTATTTTATCATTTCACCTCCTTTTTTTTCTCTCAGTTTTCAGTTTCTTCGCCTTCGAAGCGTTCGAAATTTACGGAGATTCAGTCCGTTCCACAGATGATTTTTTTTTCTATGTTCCACCATTCGTTACTTGGCGCTTTGGCATCTTCTCGGCGATATTTGTTTTGTCGATCAATCCGAAACATCAGCAAGATAAATAACTTTGTTTTTTCTCCTTGTGAATTGAGTTTCTCATACTTTAAGTCATCAGTTTTGAGACTGGACTTTCCATAGTTGAGAAATTAAACTTAATCAAAATTCAAAGTCCTCTAGATTTTAAACAGTACATACTTTGTTTTTAAGATGCTATTAGAAAAAGATATGCACCGTTTAATTCTTGGAAACTGCCGATACATTTTCATTTCCTTTTAGAAAAAAAGAAGTATTGTGTTCGCAAAACAGACAGCTGAATTATCTGTTTTGACGATTTCCGAATTAATTACAACGAGTTTTCTCGTGATGTCCGTATGTAAGTATGTAGGTGCGTATGTGTGTATGTACGTATGTTCGTATGTACGTATGTATCTCGTGTAGCTCTAAAACGATATGTCTTAGAAATTTGAAATTTGGTACGTAGGCTCCAAGGGGGGTCTAGTTCTGCACCTTCCCTTTTAGTTGCGTTCAGATGTTCCTAAATGGGTCTTTTACGCCTTTTTTTGAGGGGGGGGGATCATTGTTAATTTCAATGCTAACTCAAGTGGTGTTATAATTTGTAAAACACTTGGCGATATATTGTCAAGCTTTTCGCCCCCAAGTTTGGTCGCCAACTTGGGAAAACGTTTTACGATTTTTTTTTTAAATTTTGAAATCTGGTTTTAATTCGGCCAATGTTGGTAATATTTAAAGAGTTAACCATTGAATCACATTAAAATTGCTAATAATGGGGAAATAAATCTTTGAAAAACTTTTTTACTTCGGTTCGCAAGAAACTAGGGATGGAAATATTTGGGGTTTCCTTGCTTACTCCAAAGCGCTATTATCATTAAATTGGCGTAAAAGGAAGTCCTGTGATGCACACATCATCGCGTTTAATAATCCATTTGTGAAAAATAAACAAAACTGTTTGTGCAGAAGGGAAAAGAAAGTATAACAAGGTTGAATAGCACAAATTTGCAGTGAAGTAAAAATGGGCAATGTCTTAAATGTACTTTATTCTGTGATATTGCTTGTGATATCTTTACCTCAGAGTCAGACTTACGTAATTCTTATAATCGTTACTTTACAGGAGAGAGGGAAAACGTTTATCTGGTACATACAAAGGATTGGACTTTCGCTCTTTGAAGACTGGTCAGTTATCACAAAGGATTTATTTTTAGGATTACGTTCATGTTCATGTGGAGATATGGAATAGGATTATGCACAAAAATGCACAAATAAACTGAAAATTACAATTTTTGGTCTTACGCTCGTCTTATTTTAAGTTACAGATATAAGCCCTTCTGTATTATTAAAAACTAGAAAGTCGCCCGTCAAGATATGACGGGTGAAAATTGCTTTTACATTTGAACAAAGCCATCACCTGTTTGGCGATATTTTGATAGTTGAAAGTTTAACCCCAATACCTGTGGATTAACCTTAAACTCCAGTAGGTAGCGCTCATTGTTGACCGTTTTTTCGTTTCTTCATTCCCCTGAAATGGCACAGATGTACCATTAAATTTGTTAAGTTTCGGGATCAAGTTCAGCCTTTCCCTGCGTGTTAAACATTACCAAAACATATTATCAAGTTATCATGCCGTGGCGCGATCATGCCTTTTCAGTGTTGAAGCACACGGGTTACTCGATCATCTGCTATTATTTATATGAGGATGAATTAACTGAACTATTTTCACTGCAAAACAAAATTCGTCTCTAAATTTTTATGGTTTATTTATGTTTAGTAAAATTAAGTATACGTCATAATCGCACTTGCAATGTTCTTTCTAAAATCTTAATTTCGTAAAAAAATATCATTTTGCTTTTTTTAGCTAGAAAAGTATTAAAAGTATTGTAAGGTTTTCTTTTTCTTTCGTACATTTTGCTATTTTTCTTTTACACTTTTAATGAGATATAGCTGAATTATACCTAAACATGAAAATTATTTAATTGTGTGGTGTCTGTTTATTACTGCTGATTGTAATTTATAATGTTAATATATCTTTTGAAATAATAAAAACATTTTTAAGGTTCTTCTAGGAACAAATGTACCCTTTTTTTCGTTTGAAGTTTATATAGTTTACGGTTTGGTTCTTGTTTTATTGTGATTTGAATATTTTAACATCACATGCTATATTTTCTTATAATCGAACTGTTCTAACAAAGTTAAATAAAAAAAATGATTTTGGAATTCACAAATCTAAAATTTATACGAATTTTAGCTGGATGAAAGTAAAATTTCTACTTTTATTTGTAGTAAAATAGTGGAAATAATGGGACGGAAATGTTGTCAGTGAGCATTTGACGTAATTTTGACGCATCTCGAAAATTTTGAAGTTGGAAATGGTTCTTAAAATTCAGTGACAAGCGTGCATGAGTTTATGCAATCATGATTCGTTTTGTTTTGAATTTTACTCACAAAAAAGTACAGGACAAATTTACAGAAGTTACTAATAAATATACAATATAAATGACTTTTAGTGTTCTACCGCAGGAAAGACTGCGGGCACCGCGAGAGAACAGCTAAACAGTAAAAAGCAAAAAGTAAAGACGCAAAACCAAAAATAAATGAGCCAATAAATGTCGATTATCTCAGTTAATAACATTGTTCAATGTCCTCTAGTGTATCATCATTCAGGAAAATACGAATTTTTTTCTGAAATGATGTTTTTATTTCTTTTTCTGACTTATTGTCAATTCCATTGTCTGGTTAAATAGTTATATATTGTAAGTGAAAATTTTCTACTTGATGATCAAAATGTTTATTTTCCATTAATCGCAATGATAACTAACGTCTTATTTTTTTTCTTTTAGGTAAGTGCTCAGCATTTCACTTAATTTCTCAGTGGTAAGTTGTATTTAAACGTCATCATTTAACTGTATCTGTACCTAAATGTACCTAAAAAATATCAATTTTTTTCTGCCACAAAGGGTGACAACTGTTAATATTCTCCACCAAAAATGGCATAACAAATTAAGAAATAACATTCCCATTTCGTGAGAAAATTGTATTTATTTTGTTCTCTTTCTCTCTCTCTCTCTTTTTGTTAATGCTATTCCAAAATAAATAAATAGAGCAAATAGTAAATAGTCTAATAAAAATTAATAAATGTAGGACATTTCTGATGATATATATCTAATGCAGTGACAAATAAATATAAATATTTTGGATGATAAATTGACAAAAGGCAGTGAACTTTTTTTAGCCTTTTATTGTCCGAAAAGTACATGTGGAAGTTGTCGTGTCTTTAATTTCAAATGATTTTGAATCGAACCTACTTCAATACTAAACTTATTCGCATCTTTATTTTTCATTTTTTTCTCTTAAATCTCGTCAAACAATTAATTAGACGAAGCTGTTTTTCTTCAAAGGCAAGAATAAACGAACTCCACCTCCTCGTTATCTCGACTCAGTACCGTCACTTATACCATGATCCTTTAGATAAGCTTTAGAGATTGTTTTGAAGATTGATGACTTAAATTTACTTTAAGATAAGTGACAATTTGCTGTTCCAACACCGTTGTCATGGCTACTTGGACTTGTTTAGGATTCACTAACACACTGTTGATTCCTTTTTCATACTAGTTGTCACCTTTTACAGTTTTTTGTTCGAAACGTTGTTTTTATCGCTTTTCATCCTCTTGTCTTTTAGTTGGAGGAATAATATAAGACTTAGTTTATGTCACATCCTTTTTATTACTATAACAGGAATATGATGACAACCATTTACCTAAGACTTTTTAGCCTTTTCATTTAATTAAGATATCATTACTAAAACATCGTATTTCTTCCACCTACTTTATGCATTTAATAAAATTTATCAGTTTCAGTAAAGTATTCCATTTGTTTTTTCAGCACTTATCGTGTAAGCAAGGAGAAATTATTTGTTTGTATAATATAGTGTTTGTGTGAATTAGCAACAACGTGAATAAGTTGATTTATATTTTTAAATCAGGTCATTACTAAATTAACAAGTGCAAGTTTAGTAACGAGAATCATAAAGTTATTCGTGTTTTCCCCCAAGTAAACAGCATTTTTTTCTTTTCATTTCACTACTTTAGAGCAAGAATATCGTGGTTTATGTTGTCATTCCAGCATTATTTGGAATAGCAAACATTTATGTGTGGTTTTTCTAGCACATTTATTTTAACTCATCGTCTTCAAAAGACACCTTTTACTTTGTCACTAATACCATACAAACTATAAGCATTTTATGTTGGAGATGTTTTCAGTCTAACTGCACCATTGTTAAACTGTTTCATTAGTTATATTATGTTGTTTTAGACTTCGAAAAAATATGTTTGTCTTAACTGAAAATAAAAGCAGGAAAACATATCGTGTTTCCCAAGAAAGTACATATATTTTGCTTTTTATTTTGTTCCTATTTTAAGCTACTTTATTTAAGTGCATAGTTAGAGTGAGTGTAATTATACATATATAGTAGTTCTATTGCCCTTTCAAAATCATTTTGTTCTGTATTCAAAATTTTTACCTCTAATTAAAACCGAATACCATTGAAAAATGCATTGGTGAGTTTAACAATATAAGTTCAACAATCGCCAAGTCCAACAATAGTCAATTTTTATTTTTCTGTATGACAGATACGTTTAGGAAAACTGGTATTATCAAACTGTCAATATTAATTACGGCCAATATCATTACTTTATTTGTGCTGCTTGAGCTTGTTCCCTTACTTTTTAAACCCCCTCGTACTTTTGCGTAAACTAATTTTGAGTATAATTGATATTTTGAAAGCATTACGAAAGGTCTTCTTTTCTTCAGTAAAATAATTTTTTTCAACACTATTTTACATGTTTTAGGTGTTTCATAAAAATACTATTAAGTAATTGACGATCAATATAATAAATAGAGTGCAGATAAATACTAAGGGATAATAGAAATTTAGAGAAAAGTGTATGTAGTGCAACTGGAAACGTATTAAGTTATAGCGAAAATAAACCCCCAAAGAACTCAAAAGCCAACATACAATAAGAATATATATGTTACTTTGAAAGTCCAAAATCTGTTGATTGTTGACATTACCCAATATATTAGAGAAGTCACATTTGAAAGATATCGGCGAAACATCGTAAATTTTCGTCGAATCAGCAGTGAAAGTCAACATACTCCGATTTTGGTCTTTCGCGGTAACTGATATCCATGTAGGTGTGTGTCTTTTTTAATTGTTTGTCACTGATTAATGATCAACGGTTTTTTTTAATCTGGATTAGTTCCAAGCAATAAATTCAGAATACTTATCTTCCCAGGAACAAAAAAAGAATCATCACTATATTTCAAACTAATTGCTTTAAAATAACCATCAGAAAATTAACTTGAAAAAAGTATCGCAAACGTTTCGCCAATTCCTAAACAAAAATAAAATGGTTACTTTTAAATTGATACTAGTTCAGTGTGCCAGATACATCCGAGCATTTAACTGTTGGCAGATCATTTTTCAGCAACCATTTGGATTCAACTCTCGTAATAAAATCGTCCAGTTCCACACCCACTCCCCCGCCACCATTCCCGAAATTCTCGTCTGACAGCCGCGTTGCAGACATTCTAATCAACAAATTACGGTTCTAGAATTAGTAATTAATGCCTGCTCTCAACAGTGCTAATGGGTGATTAGTAATTTCTGCTCTTTTAATAGGTCTCCGTTTGAGCTTTTAAATGGAGGGATGGTTTAGTTTTGCATGGTTGGACGTGAAATATATTTTCCCCCTTATGCAATTTCTCAGATAATTAGAACGTTCACCTTCGAAGTTTTCTAATATCTTAGAGTAAGTGACATTCATGATGTCCTCCGACGCAAGTCGACATTAATGTGGTTTGTATACAGTTTCATCATACTTCTGGCGACTTTGCTAGATGAATATTTTAACATCTTACGCTAGGAAGTTCATGAATATTTTGCTTTAATATCTATCACCATATATTTTGTCTTAGCTATACTTAATAACAGCTAGAAATAGTAGAGTTAAATCTTATCTATCATGTTTAAACTCACGACTAAGTGAAATAGTGAAATATTATAAATTTGTTTTTATTTTCTGACAATAATCCTTTGACTGCAACCTCGAAAATAAATGTGCTTTGTAGACACAGCCATATCGGCAAAAGACTAACTAAAATTATGTACAGTGCTTAACGCTTATCGCAATAATTTTAAATTTTTTTTAAGAAAAAAAAAAGATAAATTTTTTGTAACTTCTGAGACGTAAATACCCCCCCCCCCCCCCTCTTTTTTTGCTTCAGAATCGATATCACTTTTCGATAGTTGAAATATTTATGAATAATTAACGAAGTTCTGGTTTTCAGTATCGAAATTTCTTTTAAGATAGCAATGAATAATAGATCAGTTTAAAATCTCTATTTAAAATGAATAACTAACTTGCCTCTGAGGGCGCATTTACGAGAGAAGCATAGCGAGCAGGCTTAAAGGACGAAAAGACACGTAGTCCTATATTATGCGACGGGTGTTCTGCTGTAATTATTTAATACCATCTCCGATGGCGCGCTTACAAAAACGAGCCGATGTGTGCATCACATGACTTCCTTTTACTCCAATTTAATGTCATTTCCCCATTATTGGCAATTTTAATGCGATTCAATTGTTTACTCTCTAAATATCACCAACAGTGGCCAAATCGAAACCAGATTTTAAAAGAAAAAAAAATTGCCAACTTTGTCGCCAAGTTGGCGAAAAAACTTGGCGACCAAAAGACTGGCGATATATCGTCAAGTGTCCGACAAATTTTACCACAACTTGAGTTTACATCGAAATTAACAATGATTTCCTCCCAAAAAGGGGCAAAAGACCCCCTTAGAAACATTCGAATGCAACCAAAAAGAGATGTGCTCAACTAGACCCCACTAGGAGTTCACGTACCAAATTTAAACTTTCTAGAACATACCGTTTTTGAGTTATGCGAGATACATACACACATATGCACATAAGCGCATACATACGTACATACAGACGTCACGAGAAAACTCGTTGTAATTAACTCGGGAATCGTCAAAATGGATATTTCGGGTGTCTGCACGTTCCTAGACATATATCCACGTGTGTTCGGGTTGAAAAATAAACTCAACATTCATTCGGGGGTGAGAAAAATGGAAATTAAGGCCGATTTTTTAGTGAAAATTTTTTTGCGAATACAATACTTTCTTTTTTGTAAAAGGAAGAAAAAAAGTAATGTTCCAGTTGCGGAGGGCGGGGGATGAGATTTACAATAACACACGGAAGCATTACATCTGGCTGCTGAAACAAATAGTTAATCTCACCTCAGTTACTTTATGTTAACCTATATAACTGGTGAGTTTTGCGGCAAGTAAGTACATAAAATCTAGATTTTAATTCAATAGCTTGTAGAGACGGGTAATCCAGTTGTTAAAAGCGAACATTTATTGTAAATTGCAACAAAACACATTACCATTAAAAGAAATAAATATAAATTAATCAGTTCCATCTCGGAATAATCTAACATTTACACAACACATCAATCCAGATACCGCGAGCTAGCCAACTCAGCTGGAGACTTTTAAATAAACTTTGCCAGATTTGCATGCGCTGTTTCTCTGAGTTTAGGCCGTTGCCACAGACTCCCTCACCAGTCTCACAAGACCATTGGGAGACGAAAACGTACTTTGCGGCCAAACCTTGTTGTAACTCCAGGAGTCCTTGGATTGGAATCTCCAGCAATTAAAAATGCTGGTTTTAAGCGATCGATGTGAACGATCTTTTCCTTGTCGTTCACCGAAATCAAAAAGTTCTTGTCCATTCTCTTTAGGACCTCATAAGGCCCTTCGTATGGCGGCTGCAATGATTTTTTTACAGCATCTAAGCGCACAAAAACATGTGTACAGTTTTGCAGATCTTTAGGGATATAAATCCGTTGTTGACCATGCCGAATAGGGGTAGATGGACTTAGCGAGCTAATCAGTCTTTGAAGACGTGCAACGTAGTCAGGCATATTAGATAAAGTTTTTTCTTCATACAAGTGTCCAAGTAACCGTAGAGTTGACCCATAAGTCAGCTGTGCCGCGGACGCGCCAAGGTCTTCACGTAACGTAGATCTGAGTCCCAACAGCACTAATGGAAGTGCTTCAACCCAATCGGATTTGTAACACATCAAAGCTTGCTTCAATGGTCGGTGCAGTCTTTCCACCAGACCGTTACTTTGGGGTCTGTACGGCGATGTCCTTGCTAATTTTATGCCAAGCATCTTTGATA
Organism: Uloborus diversus; assembly: GCF_026930045.1. Classification (NCBI taxonomy): domain Eukaryota; kingdom Metazoa; phylum Arthropoda; class Arachnida; order Araneae; family Uloboridae; genus Uloborus; species Uloborus diversus. The sequence goes on along the minus strand of NC_072735.1, from coordinate 171,741,436 downwards.
GACTCGTAAAAAGTTCAGATTCAAACTGTCTGCCCCTGTCACATGTTATCCTTTGCGGAGTACCAAATCGAGAAACCCATGACTGTACGAAAGCACGAGCTACCGTTTCTGCTGTTATATCAGTAATTGGCACAACTTCAGGCCACCGCGTAAATCTATCCACTATAGTCAAGCAATACTTAAAATTTTGAACTTGTGTTAGTGGACCTATTATGTCTAAATGAATATGAGAAAATCTGTCATCCGGAACTAAAAATTGAACTAACGGGGATTTAGTATGCAAATGTACTTTAGTCTGCTGACACGGAACACAAGCTCTGCACCAAGCAGTTATATCTTTGTTTATATTTGGCCAGGCATATTTGCTATCGATAAAACGTTTTGTAGCACGTATGCCGGGGTGAGACAAACCGTGCATTGTATCAAAAATTTTGCGCCTTAGAATTTGCGGAACAAAGAATCTATTATAATTTCCTGATGTATCACAATATAGAGATTTATCGGTACCAGGCATAGGAACTTAAGCTAGTTTACCACTGTACTTAATTCGTCCCTCTAAAACGTCCTGAAGTTCTTCATCCTCAGATTGTGATTTTTCCCACATTTCTATATCATCTAGAGATGAAAATGTGATCTCCGATATTCGCGATAGGCTGTCTGCAACCAAATTTCCCTTACCAGGTAAATATCTGATATCCGTAGTAAATTGAGATATGAAATCCAACTGACGGATAGTTCGGGGGGAGGATTTTTCATGTTTCCGCCGAAATGCGAAAGTTAGAGGTTTGTGGTCTACATACAAAATAAATTTCCTTGCCTCTAACATGTATCGAAAATACTGAATTGCACTATATGCTGCCAACAATTCTCTATCATAAGTTGAATATTTACATTGAGTAGCCGATAGTTTCTTTGAAAAAAAACCTAAAGGCTTGGGACCTTCGGGGGATAATTCATGCAATACACCACCCATCGCAAAATCACTGCAATCAGTTGTTAAAGCAAGTTCTGCATTAGTAGAAGGGTTATAAAGCAAAGTCGCTTCCGCTAAAGCTTTTTTAATTTTTTCAAAGCTTGTTTCTGAAGCAGTATTCCACGGAATTTCCCTCTTATCTCGTTTTTTTGCTTTAATTAAAAACTTATGAAGTGGCGCTAAAATCACGGCGATATCTGGAATAAAGTGATGATAATAGTTTACCATACCCAAAAAACGTCTAAGTTCAGAAATAGTTTTGGGTTTAGGGAAATCTACCACTGCCTTCACCTTCTTTGGATCTGGCATACACCCCTTACTGTTTATCATATGTCCTAAAAAAATTATAGTTTCTTTCCCAAATTCACATTTTGATTCGTTTATAACGATCCCGTAGTTAAGGAAACGTTTAAAAATTTCTTCTAAATGCTTTTTATGCTGCTGGTGATTTTCAATCGCGATTAAAATGTCATCCAGGTATGGAAAACAGAAATTCAACCCTCTAAAAACCTCATCCAAAAAGCGTTGAAATGTTTGTGCTGCTGAACATAACCCGAAGTTTAGAAACGGAAATTCATATAACCCAAAAGGTGTTATTATAGCCGTTTTTGGAATATCAGGGGGGCTCATAGGAATCTGGTGATACGCCCTTATTAAGTCAACTTTCGAGAATATTTTCTTCCCGTGTAAAATGCTAACACAATCTTGAAAGTGAGGAATTGGATATTTGTCCTGAACTGTTATACGATTTAGTGCTCTGTAATCGCCAGTTGGTCTCCAGTCATACTCGCCTTTTGGGACCATATGCAAAGGACTAGCCCAATTACTTTTTGACGGTCTACAAATCTCTTTGTCAAGCATATATTCAAATTCCTGTTTAGCTATTTGAAGTTGCGTTGGGTGTAACCGACGCGCTTTAGCTGAAACAGGGGGTCCCTCAGTCGGAATGAAATGAACTGTATTATGTTTCATTACCTTTTGTGAAAGAACATTAAGTTGTGTAATCTCAATATATTTCTTTAACAATTCTTGATATTCAGAATTCCCATAAATTGGTTTCACATTCGGAACCTCGCAAAATATCGATCGACCGCTTGCACTAAATTTAGTCACCGGATCTAAAATACGCCTTTTCTTTAAATCGACTAGCAATTCAAAATGCTGCAAAAAGTCCGCCCCTATTATAGGCTTTGTAACGTCAGCTATTATAAACGGCCATCTCAATCTGCGTCCTGACCCGAAATCTAAATTTAATAACTTAGTACCGTAAGTATCAATCCCAGATCCACTTGCAGCGTACAAAGTGAATTCTTTTTTTCCGCTGTCTAAATTCAAAAAGGATTTTGGGTAACAAGAAACATCACTACCTGTGTCAATTAGATAGCTCGTTTGAGTTAAAATATCAGTGATATACAGTCTGCGACTAAATCCTGTTTTAGTAAAAGTCATAGAAACTTTCGACGATTTTGAAAAATTTGAAAATTTCGCTTCAAAAGCGCATGGTTTTACACATTTGGTAGCTTTGTCTTTTATTTTAAATGATACCAACATAACCAATTATTCCGCTTTTCAGCTCTCAAATTAAATTGTTTACGGCCCTGAGATCGATTTGGAGACCTTGAGCGACTGCGCGTTTTACAATTTTAGTAAGTTCGTCTACTTTCAGTTGCAATTGTTCCAACTGAATTTCAGTACTAGCAGTTTGGTATTTAAAAGTTTGCTTATCAATTGAGTTTACAACCAACCCAGTATATTCGCAAATCTTGTCTGCCATTTCCGCTAACTTTTCTAAATTTTCAGAACTGACCGCTAAAATTGTTTGCACTGGTACCGGTAACCTACGAAGCCAAATATTTTTTAAAAAATCATCATATACATGACTCTCACTTAATTCTTTCATTTTTCGTAATAACATAGATGGAGATTTGTCACCTAATTCTAAGTCTTCAATTAATGTCTTTATTTTACGACTCTGAGAAAATTCGAACTCCGCTAACAATCTTTGTTTAAGTGCGGTGTATGGTTTTTCTGGCGGCTGGCATAAAATATCGGTAGCATGAGACAAAGTTTCTGCATCTAGCGACGCAACCAAATGATCGAATTGCGTTTGTTCAACCGTAACGCCAGCTAACCTAAAACTAGCTTCAAGTTGTACAAAAAATAACTTCGCATTATTAGGACAAAAATTAGGTACTTTTACAGAAACCCTATTGCAACTTAAGTTTTCAGCACTTACTTCCTTTTGAGTCAAATTTAAATTCTCTTTTGTTTCCATACTAACATGAAACAAATATTTACTGAATTTGTAACATGAACAACTATTAGCTTAGGTACAATGCTACACTCAAGAACCTCAAAGGACACATGCACAGAAAAGCAAGACAGTTGAAAAAAATTGAAGTTTTTCGTCGAAATAAATTACCTTCCGGCGAATTGCTGCGACACATTCTTTCTTGAAATCATTTCGCTACCAACTGATAACTGCGTGTTCGGGTCACCAATGTAGAGACGGGTAATCCAGTTGTTAAAAGCGAACATTTATTGTAAATTGCAACAAAACACATTACCATTAAAAGAAATAAATATAAATTAATCAGTTCCATCTCGGGATAATCTAACATTTACACAACACATCAATCCAGATACCGCGAGCTAGCCAACTCAGCTGGAGACTTTTAAATAAACTTTGCCAGATTTGCATGCGCTGTTTCTCTGAGTTTAGGCCGTTGCCACAAGCTAATACGTTTACCACACATTTTGAGTTGTGTTAATTTCCTCATCGGGGTGCGAAATATCCACTCAATATTTGTAATAATAAGAGTAAAAGTTATGAATCAGGTATTGAATTAGTTGTAACGAAATTCATGTAGCGAATATAATCGCTTCACTATGTGTTTAATATTATAGAAAAAAAAGCTAAGATTTATTTTTATCGTGTGATATTTTAAACATAGTTAGGGCACATAAGACATTCTTCTTTTCTTTTTATTATTTGAATTTAAATGCACTTAAAAACACTCGAATTACGTTGCCAAAGAACACAGTGCAGTAACATTGAAATATACGTGACAAAATACTTCATTTAAGGGTAATTTATACTATTAATAATGAATAGAATTTTAAGTATGATAGTGTTAGTTTTTTAAATTATTTTCATGTATTGCAACACTTTCTTTTGCAGAGGTTTTTTAGTACCACTCTTAGTCCGAATTTCTACTTTTAATACCACTCTTGAAATTCGTTTCATTTAAATCCTGATTTTTACGAACCTTAATCTCAAAGTGTAACATCATTAGATTAAAACTCTAAATATTAAGAAGGTAGTTCTGTAACATTATAATATATTTTACAAAGCAGTTCACATATTTTTTTATGTCATTAATAATGAATCTTGTTTTATGTAAGACATAATGCTTGTTTTTCAAACGTGTTTTCACGTAGGGGAAACTGGAAAAAGTTTTACCCCCTTTTTACAAAGGTATTTATTTTAAAAAAAAGAAATCCATAAGAAAAAATCATAGTTGATTTTTTTCGAGAGAAAATATATCTGAGCAACTTTTTACATTGTTGTTTTTTATTTAAATTATTTTTTTTACTAGCGAATTTTCAAAAGTGTCCAAACTGGGTCAAACCTCCCTACTTTACTATGCAGTAAATCAGACATATGAACATTTCAGTATAGTCTTTCTGTATGGTGGGTCAAACCTCCCTCAAGTAGGGAGGTTTGACCCACCATACAGAAAGATTGACCGACAGAGGTTAAAAGTTATAAAAACTATACTGAAATGTTCATATGTCTGATTTACTGCTGTTATATGGTACAAGCAACAATTATATCAAAAAAATCCATAAATTTATTTACTGATATTATTATGATTTTATTTATGAGAATATTTCACGTTTCTACTCACTGTCTGAACACAAGTGTAATATTCGTTTTACTGTTTGCTTTTTAGAAATATTTTTAGACATTTTCTTACTCGTTTTCGTATTATGCATTTCTTCTATCTCAGCTTTGACAAGGGTGTTTGTCAAAATTCTGGATATGATCCGTTTTCTACTTCCTTTGATTTTTCCTTTGATTTGGCAAAGTGGCGCAGCTGTTCAGGTGTTACGAGTTGTAAAGTCGACTAATAAGAGCCTGATGGCTTAAATATCTTAATAAGTATATTAAACACAGTAGAAAAGGGAGCAAATTTCAGTTGTGTTTAGTTTGATCAGAATTATTCACAAACAGGAAGTGACTTTTATCTATACTATGTAAAGTGACTTTAATTACAAGTTAAGAGCAACATTTATTTCATTTGAACTAAACAATATCTTATTTAAAACAAATAAAATACATTGTTTTGAAAATGTTGCGCCATCAAATGGAATTAAATGGGGAAGTTTGACCCAGATCAAACCTCCCGTAACTGACGTGGGTCAAACCTCCCTTAATAGCCATTTAAGAAAATATAATAAAACACGTTTTAAAATAAATTGTGAATTTAAAAGTAAGTGTACAGACTTATAGCACATTAATCCGAGTATATAAATAATGCAACTTACTTTTGTAAAAGTAAATGGCAAATCGCACAGAGGAGGTGAACTAGCAACGAAAAATTTCATTTTTTTGCGTAAAAAGGCTATTACGCACGATTTTTTCTTATTGTACTTCAAATTGGCTGAAAAATAGAAACAGCTTTTGATTGGACTTAATATCATACTGCCCTCCGGTGCTCACTAGTTAAAAATGTGTTCAAATATGAAAATGATAGGGTGGAGCAAACCACCCCAGTATCTCCTACTGCAGCACCTACTTTAGCAGTACTACTCTCTGTCCAAATTTCTACTTTTAAGATTGCATTAAATACAGTATTTACGATTTGTGACGCTTAAATCTAGAATTTAATGACCCCCTTTAAAGTGTTACATAATTCGTGGAGAACACCTTATGGTTTCGGAGAATGTAATGCAGTAATGTACTTTACACAATGACTTATTTAAAGGACATTTAATATCATTAATAGTTAATATATATATATTTTTTGAAAATACTGTTTGTTTTTAAACATTTTTCATGTACTGCAGCAGTTTCTTTTACAGAGGCTTTTTAGTACCACTCTCAGTCCGAATTTCTACTTTCGTGATTGCAATAAATATCATATTCAATATTTGTGACTATTAAATCGACTATGAAATTTGAAGCTTAGATCATCTGATAAGAAAACTTTTTCGCTTACGTTATTACCTAAAACTTTTTTTAAAAAATGATAGTTTAATACATCTGGATTTTCTTTCTCCTAAGCCGTTCAAATGAAATAATTAGTCGTAGAAGAGTTGCTCTAAGACTGTTAACATCCAAGAAATTAATTAGATATTAATAAAGATATCAAACTAAGCCATGGGAACAGCTGTTTCTTTCAACTGTTATCGCGTATTCGCGTGACAAAAACAATTAAGCAGCCGTCCGAGTTTTTTCTTATTTTACTGAACATTCCTGTGTGTAAAAAATGTCCATTTATAGGTATGTTTAACATCAGCGGAGAACTCGATTTAATTAGTAAGATGATGAAGACTTTTTTTTTTTTTATCTCAGAGATAAATGTGAATTTTCTTTTTTATGAGTGTCTTCCAACCAGATATAATAGAATTTAGAGGTTGGTTTATTTAATTTAGTTTGGTAAAAGACTTTATACAAGTTCTGTCGAAGGAAAAGAAGACCACTTTTAAAGTTAAAATACAATTTATTGCATTAAATCCTCACGAATGTCATACATTAGAATCCATTTAAGCTTTGACAATTTACTCCTGCTAAATACACAAAAATAATAAAAACGTGAAGTCATTTCTGACATATTAAAGTTTTTGCAATTAAAATTTTTCCAAATGTTTTATTGCATGAGTTTTAGTTTACCTTATCACATTTTTGAACCAATCTGTGACTAAATACTATTACCCGCTTATGGATTGATATGAGACTTTATCTTTTTCGCATCAACTAATTACAATTCCTCTGAAGCCGAACTTTTTACTTAGCCCCAGTTTTAGATTATGGAAAACAGGATCATAATTGTTCTTTAAATAAAATTGTAATTTTTTTTTATAAACGGGTGATTTTTCATTAAAAAATAACTTCAGAACAAATTGAGATGTTTTCACACCTTGGGGGATGCGTTGAAAGTTGGAAATTTCGGAAGTTTTTGAAAATTATTATGTGATTAAGTAAGTAGCAATGTGATATAGGGAGACGCTTTAAAGTTTTGAATAAAACGCGTTTGAAGTTCAGTTCTTAGGTAGGCTTTCATAGATTTTTTTTCTTCTAAATAACGCTGCATAGCAGCATCTACCAGGGCTACCAGTACTATTTCTTAGCCCAAAAACATAGGCGAGGGTATCATATTATTCTTACTACGTGCAAGTATGTCTCTCATTGCCTCATATATTTTAGAATGGTGTTAAAGTGTAAAACATTAATGGTAAAATTGTACCTTTTTTATAATAGCGTCTTTTTCCTGTACTAATCCTTAAAAGATAGTTATTTGGTTTTAATCTTTTTTATTTCCAAAAATTGGGCTAAATTTTCAAAGAATTTAAATTAAAAACTTAGGTTGTGTTATTATGTGCGCATTCGATATTCAGTTAATCGAAAAGAATCATGCGACGTAAAACTATATTTAATTTTTATTCATACGACTGGTTGCACAAACACAATAGTTGACTTCTTATGAAGCTTGAGGTCAAAGTGTCGGAGTCCCAAGTAAATAAACACTCTTTTTCCTTGCTCAAAAAGGTTCCATTTTGTAAAACATGTTGTCATAAAGATCGTATGTGAAAGTCAAATGTCAAAATGGAACCTGAACTTTCTTTTTTAAATTGGTCAAAATCAAGCTCAATGTTAGAAAGATGTTATATTCATGGTTTGTTGATAATCCTTTTCCGCCCTACGAAGATTAAACCAGCAATTTATATTAACTTGTTTACTTGTGCACTAATAAAAACCAAGGACGCATTGAGCTTCTATACCAGAAATCTATTAATCAGTTCTTCTGGTGTGATTTTTTTTAAACTTTTATATTTGCACTTTAATCCAGTAATTTTAGACAACCTTGTCCTTGACATTGACTATTTCATCAATGAACAGACGACTCAATATTTCAGTAGGCTTTATTGTTTTGCCAACTATCGAGCATGAGACATAAAATATATGATCACAGCAAAGTATGAGCAACATCCGACAGTGTGTCTACAATTAGCATAGTCACAAGAATATCAAGTGATCTCAGTGTTGGTCAAATCTGTATTTTTTTAATCATAGTAATCATTTAACGCTAACATTATCATAAATATCCACTATAATATTAAAATCCGTTCGCGTCCGTCTGTCTGTCTGTCTGTCTGAAGATCGATCTTCTCGAGAACCGCAGCGAATCGAGAGTCAAACGAGATACCGAACAATTTGGAATTTTCCAAAGAAAACAATAGGTCCAATCTCGTAATTGTGCGACTTTAATTAGCGGATATATTAATTAAAACGTTAATTAACATAACGCTATTCAGGAATTTTTTTTTCTTTAATGTTGCCATTTTGCCTATGCGTGAGCGAGTAAAATTCTACTAATTGTTTTAAAAGAGATTTTTTTTGGCTGCTGTCCAAATCTTAAAACAACGTTTCCATTTAGAATTTCATTTTAAATTAGTTTAAAATTGGTTGCCCTATTCGGACAACCTTTTATTTTATCGTCTGTCCTTTTTTTTATTTTTTACATTCAACGTTCTTAACTCTTTTCAGCATATGAAAGTTGTTTCTTTAGCTTTGTTTATTGATTGTAGTGTAAGTTTATCATTCACCGGCCTCATATTTTGGTACACTTAGGATGTGCGACTAAATATGTTTATTTTGTCGGACTTTTTCCCGTCACATGGGTGAGTTTTCGAATTGTAATAACTCTCTTTTTCCTTCCTGTTTCTATTTTTAAAATACAGTTTATATCGTTAAAAGAACATACTAAATTAAGATTGTTTGGATTTTTTTGTGAAACTGATTTGAACAAAAAAGATTGTTTTTAAGGATTTTAACCGAAGCTAAATTGGAATCTGATGACTTGGTATTAAATTAATGCTTATTGGTAGTTATTTAGTCTTGGTGCTTTAGTATCACGTTATCAACCAAAAAGTGTGTATCATTTTATGTAAAAGGCTGAATGTAATTGCACATAAATAGTTCAGATATAGTCTATCAGATGTAATTCATTTTAACGCGAGCACAGATTATAGTTGATAATGCATATATTTTCATCTTTTGTGCTAATTGAAAATACTCATAACTTGTATCATTGATAACTATGATTAACGTTAAAGAGATTTTTGCCAAAAATATGCTCTACTGGTGTTTTGCAAACCTTGCATTACGTGTATTTATTTACTCTTTAGCGCTTTAGAAACGGATGTCAGAGTAATACAAAAACATCAATTGGACATCTCCTTCATTTTTTAAGCAGCCCGTGCAACGCCGGGCACGCAGCTAGTTAACATTAAAAAAATGTTGCATTAAAAAATTATGATCTGCAGTTAGTGCAGGTTAGATTTTCTGCGTTACACCCGAGAAAGGCTTCAAAAATACTCCTTCATATTATAAGGAGAGTGGCATTTCTTTTTGAGGCGAGAAATAGTAGAAAACAGTCAAAATTATGACCTTTCACGAAAAACCTTTTCAAAAGAAGATAGGTCTTTTTTTAAGAAGATTTGACACTTCGTATTTATAAAAATAACAAAATATTCGATCAATACTTAAAAAAAATACAAATGTTATACCGATGTTTTTTACTTCCTTTTACAAAAAAAGAAGTATTGTATTCGCGAAAAATCGCACTCAAAAATCGACCTTAATTTCCATTTTGCTCACCCACGAATAAATGTTGAGTTTTTGTTTCGACTCGACCACACGTGAATAAAGTGCCTAAGAACGTATAGACACGCGAAATATCCATTTTGACGATTCCCCAGTTAATTACAACGAGTTTTCTCGTGACGGTCTGTATGTACGTATGTATGCATGTGCGTAATGTGCGTATGTATGTCGAATAACTCACTATCTTTCTAGGACACCATCTAGGACTCTCGCTAGGACTAGGACACTATCTAGGACTCTTTCTAGGACTCTCACTATATACTCTACTATCTACTCTACACTATCTACTCTAAACTATGCACTAGGACTCTCACTATAAGTACCAAATTTCAACTTTCTAGGACATACCGTGCAGGTATGTCCTAGAAAGTTGAAATTTGGTACGTAGACTCCTAGTGGGGTCTAGTTGTGTACCTCCTTTTTTGTCTGCATTCGCGTGTTTCTAAAGGGGTCTTTTACCCCTTTTTGGGGGGAAATCATTGTTAATTCCCATGTAAACTGACGTGGGGTTATAATTTGGCGGACACTTGGCGATCATCTCCAGTCTTTTGGTCACCAAGTTTTGTACCCAAGTTGGCGACAAATTTGGCGTTTTTTTTTCTTTTTTTAAAGTCTGATTTCAATTTTGCCACTGTTGGTGATATTTAGAGAGTAAGTTATTGAATCACATTAAAATTGCCAATACTGGGAAAATGACATTAAATTGGAGTAAAAGGAAGTCATGTGATGCACACATCAGCTCTTTTTTTCTTTCAACTTACGAAAATGCTAAATAGCGTGAAAATACACTTGAATATTTTGTATCTGCTTGAAGTTCTGTCTCGCAGATTACTAGGGTACCTCACCAGGATTGTGTATGATTGATGGTGTTCTTAGTCAAATTTAGCTACTAGTGGAAAAGTAAGCTCATCTTTAATTATAGATTAAATGCTTACTAGGTTTTGCTGTGACTCACCCAGCTTAAAGGTCTCTAATAATTGTGAAACTGCAGTATCTGGATGCAGAAACAATCTATTGGATATTAGCGTGTTGTGTCTAAAATGCTGATCACCTTAAAAAAATATTGTATTCAAAAACAAATGATAGAAATGAACTACTAAATTAAGTATTTCTTTGAATGCTAATATTTCGTGAAAATGATTACTGTATTTTAATGTAAGTCTTAATGTAGGCTAATCACGTAATAAAAATAATGTCACTTATATACCGAAACTATTTTCTGATGAAAAAAATACTCAATACTCAAAAATCGAAATTTAAAAGTAGAATTTTCATGCAGAAAAGCGTCAGTGTCCTTAATTAGTTTTTAGTTAACTCTAGCAGAGAATCTTTCTTTTTTTGCAAGAACTTCGCCAGAAAACCTCTTATCCCACTTTTAAAGATCCACTTTTTTTGCTCAGTTCAGAAAACTTAGAAAAAAAAATTAATAGGAAAATTTTAAGTACTGCCTGTTTCTAATTTTCTTGCTTAACAGCGACGAAAAAACTAAATCGTGGTTTTATTTTCCGTGCAGAATACTGATTTTATTAGCAAATGCAAATTGCATAGAATTATTATTATAACTAGAAAGTCGACTGTCAAGGTATGACGGGTGAAAATTGCTTCTACTCTTCTACATTTGAACGAACCAATTGCCTGTTTGGTGATATTTTGATAGTTGAAATTGTAACCCTAACTCCAGTGGATGAACTCTAAACTCCAGTAGATATCGTTTATTGTTCATTTTCGTTTCGTTTTTTTTATTCCCCTGAACTGACACAGTCTTACCAGTAGAGCAGTTAAGAGACCGTATCGAGTTCAGCCTTATCACGATAAAGCCTTTCCCTGCATGTCAAACATTACCGAAACATATTTTGAAATTATTATGCCATGGTGTGAGTTTCATTACTGAAGCACGTGGTTACTCAATCATCGGCTACTATTTATATGAGAATGTTGCGGAACTACTAAAAATATAACATTTTTTTCGTAGTTAAAGCCTCAATGATCTCACTAAATAACGCTAAAAATAACGTAATATAATTAAATTACTTTCGTCGGTTTGTTATTGAGTCGGAACGAATTATTCCTGAATGATAAACAACAGAAAATTTAATTTAATAACATAAATGCTCGCATTTTGGTTTTCCCCAATGCTTTGTGACAGTGGTAACATAGTTTTTCCTCTTTACGAAAATCAAAACAAAACTCTTCCGCAATCGCTAAACCGCCAGACGATTAATTAGATATTAATAAAGCTGTCAGAGCAAAGTCATGTGAACACAAACTCGAAACAGCTGTTTCTCTTATTATCACGTAGTTGCGTGACAAAAAAGGTTAAGAATCTACGGACGCTTTTTTTTCTCTAGATTACTCTAATTATCGGAGTAAAAGTCAAAATACATGGATTTCTATGCGCAAAAAATATGGTTCTTACGGGAATGCTGACGTGAAATTACGTAGTCTTTGATAATTGTATTATTTTGGTATTTTTAACGTTATTAGCAGGGCTGCGGAGTTTGAGTCTGACTGCTTTTTCGTGAAAGGAGTCGAGGTCGGGTATCAAAGTTTTAAAATTTCAAGAGTCGGAGTGCACTGTTTAAAATTTTCCAGAAAATTTATGGTAATTGTTACTGGCATCCATGTTGCCAGTAACTTTACCGTAAAAATCAAATGTTACTGTAAAATTTTACGGTTTCCTCGGTAGACCACAGCAAGTAATTGGAGTTGGGATCGCTTTTTTCTCCGATATAAATTACCGTAAAATTCAGCGATGCTGTAAGTCCGTCATTTTACAGTAACAATTACCAGAAAATCTTCCTGAATTTTTAACAGTGTGGGAATCGGGTCATTTTTCCTCAAAGTCCAGAGCTCTTCCAGTACATGCGGAGTCAGAGTTGGAGTCAGAGTTGGACTAATTTTGAGGTAAAGGAGTCGGAGTTGGAAGCAGTCGGACTAATTTTGTGGTAAAGGAGTTGAATTCGAAGACTATAACTCCTATTCCTATTCAGAGTTACAACTGACTACAACTGTATTTATATCGAGGACTGCATACTAAGTGCCTTGCCTCCATTATTTTATATACCGATAGATGGCAGCACCATCACCGGATCGATCATTTAATGAGAATTTAGAACTAGTTCAGGAGCTAATAGCTATCTGGTGCTAGCACCCCCAGAGAGATCGTTTCACTTGGAGGACATTGAGACCACGAGCATATTTAACGTCGCCCAGTCCCCTTTAATGACGACGGTGGATCTTCGACCATCGAGGTTCGAACTCAGGACCCTCCGACCCCGAATCCGACACTCTACCGATCGGGCTACCACGGCCCTAAGACTATAATACTCATGGAGTCGGAGTCGGTCATTTTTCCTCCGACTCCGCAGCCCTGGTTATCAGGACCTACGAAGAATTTTCTTGCATTTCACACCAGAACTATTATCTGACTCGACTCAATGCAGCAACAAACCATTTTTACACTTATCCACAAACGGCTGTAACATTTGATTTTAAGTTTCTTAGTTTGAATTATACTGACTTAATAAAAATAAGAAATATCAACGTAAAATTGCGCATAACTATTAATTACTGCTTACACGTGTTTTGGGGTCACAAATAACCCCTTTCTCAATGCTAAATAAGTGAACTTATGAATAAAAAGACATCCGACTATAGTTTTCGGTTTGATTTTTGAGAGATGTATTTTTTACTTCATAAGCTCACTAGTTTGACATTGCAAAATAGGTTCCTTGTAACCCCAAAACCCGTATCAGCAATAAAAAGCCCTTTTTTGTGCCATTGTTACGCTGTTATTTCCTGTTGTTTTCTTTTCAATTACTTCCTGGGCAAATATTTCGTAGTTAATTAAGGATTTTATATTTACATATTTCTTCTGGCAAGTATCAGACTTCTGCTGAGCACATTCAAATAGTTTGTGCTATGAAAAAGCCTCAGAGATATGGGGTGAGACTTGAACTTTACGTGCCAAATATATGTCCAAGTTCAGTTCAGAATATTTTGTATTTACCTGTTTCTTCTAGCAAGTATAAGACTTCTGCGTAGCACCGTCAAATCGTTTGTGCTCTGAAAAAGCCTCAGAGATATGGGGTGAGACTTGAAATTTACGTGCCAAATATATGTCCAAGTTCAATTCAGGATATTTTGTATTTACGTTTCTTCTAGCAAGTATAAGACTTCTGCGTAGCACCGTCAAATCGCTTGTGCTCTGAAAAAGCCTCAGAGATATGGGGTGAGACTTGAAATTTACATGCCGACCATATGTCCCATGTTCAATTCAGGATGTTTCGTATTGACATGCGTTTGCTGACATATCTCGGGCTTCTTCAGAGTGCGACGTAATTGTACTTGAAAACAAACGGAGACATAACAGGAAAATCGTAAGCTAAAAAAGACTTGGAAGCTGATAGAAGAGAAAAATAAAGAACAAGTTTTCTGATCTTATCTAGAATAATTTTGCTTCAACTTTGCTTAAGGATTTTAACTTTAAAAACTCGCCAGAATTCGACGAAAGCCTTTGAAAACTGCACATCTGAAACGCTTTGTGTAGAAAGTATTACATAAGGAACGAAGGTAATTCAATCTTTCTTTTATATGTTTTTTTTTTCCAAATTCAGTTTCCTGTTACTTATTTGATCAAAGATAACTATAAAATATTAGGTTACTCGGGCGAAAGTTTTTCGTTTTTTTACTTATTTACTGATTTTTCATAAAAGAATGTGCACTAGTTTAAGAATTTATTTTGGAATTACACATGGAAGTTTTTGAGAAAAATTTTCTAAATTTCAAAGACAAAGCTATAAATGGTAGATATGGTAAATTTTCATTTTTATATTTTGAGGTAAGGAGCATAATGTCTTATATGGAATAAAGAAATACGTATTTTATTTCTATAATTCGTTTCGTTCAAAAATTCTAGATACTTAATATACGTAAAATTAAGTAAATTTATTTAATACAGTCAACAAATAAACAAATAAATAAAGAGAATAAATCATTTCATTTTTTTAAGAAAAAAGAAAAATATAATTCCACGTAAAAGAACATTTTTCACTGAAACATACTCATTATTAGGGAATTTTAATCTCTTTACTAAACATTTTTCTTTTATGGTTGTTTGAGCTCGTTTCTACTATTGAAGAATATTGTTTTCTTCTATATACAAAGAAAATTGAAAATTCCGATGAAAAAACAATTTATATTTTTTCTACCTTATTTAATTTATTTGAACTTAAGTTTCTGCTTAAATTTTTCCATCTTAGTACGTTTTTGTAAGGTTTATATGCGTATTTATGTACATACAAATACACTGTAAAACAAAGAAACCTATTTTGGTTGTCCAGTTTGATGAGTTTTTCCGCAGTGGCACCATATTGTAAGTATGTGCGTAGGGAATGTGTCTGATGTACTTCAAAAGCAGTCGATAACAGTTGATTTTCGGATGTGTGTGTGTGGGGGGGGGGTGTCATTTGGCCTGTGTGTGTCATGTAAAATTCCCATGACTGTTTTATTACTTCTTTTATGCTAATAATAAAGTTTCGTTGTCGTGAAATATTTTGCTTTTCCTATTTTAACCAAAGTTTTTGTATTTAATTGGTCTACTTTTCCCACCATCACTAGCCATTTGCATACCTATATTTGGGGCAAACCTAAACCGGCAGCATTGTAATGCTGCGATTAGGATGTGGACAGCTTTCAAATGTTGCCAGGTTAGGTTTGCCTCTAATATAGAGCATTCGTATTAGGAGGGCATTCTTTCGTGTGGTACCGTCCGTCGGAGCAGAGCCATTCCATGGTCATTTTGTCTCACCCGTGACGCCTCATATATTTCATTAAATATAATATTTTAATAAATTAATGAATATATTTTTTCTGCTTAAGAAATTATAAACTTATGTCTGATTTCTTTTGCAAGAAATATCGTCATTACCTTTTAAAATTATGGCTTTTGAATGAAATATATGAACCGTCACGTGCAGGACCAAGTGTTGACGTTTTCGTGAAATGGCTCATCAGCATTTGCACTTAAGGTAGTTTTGACGCGCAGTATGACGTTATGAATTTGCACTAGGAATTCAATTTACATTACAGTTAAAGTTAGCCCAATTAATTGGAACCGGACCTCATTCGGAGAGTCAAAAAGTTGGATAACTGGATTTCCCCCCCCTGTTAAAAGTGTTTTTTTTCATTACTATATGCATACTGAATATAGGAGAAATGTATTTTTAATGCTTTTAATCTTTCCTAATATGTAATAAAGCTGGAAGTCTCTCTGTCCGGATCTCTCTCTGTCTGTCTGTCTGGATCTCTGTGACGCGCATAGCGCCTAGACCGTTCGGCTGATTTTCATGAAATTTAGCACAGAATTATTTTGTAGCAGGGGGGTGTGCCCCTAGAAGTGATTTTTCGAAAATTCGATTTTGTTCTTTTTTATACCATTTTCCCGATCATAAGGTGGACGAGTAGATTACTAAGTTATCAAAACGTGGAACCGTAACATAGGCAAGTCAATTGGTGTGAAATTCATCATACATTATTTGTAAATATACAGGCGAACCAAAAGACCTCTTAATTTTCTACTACGGGCAAAGCCGTGTGGGTGCCACTAGTTAATCAAATAAAAAGCAATACTTTAACATGTAAGCATACTTACAAGTGCTGTACATTAGTACAGCGTGTACGTATGATACTCTTAATCAAAGTCATTACTTGCTGACTACCTCACGGAAAATGAACTGCTTGACTAGTTGCTCAAGGTAAATAGCACGTAGACAGATTCATTATTTTGCGAATCATAGAAAGTTTCCATCTTATTTTTATTTCCCTTGAAATTCTGAGAGCAATCTGTGTAATAAGCAACTCGGATAGTAGGAGTTTAGATAATTGAGTTTTTACTGTAAAAGAGAAGTACGCCCACTTCAGGATCACTCTGTTCACATTACATAAAATAAGTGTGATTTGGCGATAAAAACATCCAGTTTTTATAATTTAAATGCCATTCCCAGAAACAATGTATCTGAAAAACAGAAAAGTCATAAATGCTTAAATTCTCAAAATATACCAAGACACAGAATGAACTAAGAATAAATAATAAAGTACAGATCTTGAAGAAAAAGAAAATCCCTGTTGCTTGCGCACCGCGCTTCCTCGTGTGCACCATTTTCACTCTGAGTCATCTTTTTTCTCATTCGTAGCAATGGGAAATGCCACTTTTTACTCTCCCCAAGGCATATAGGCGAAACGTATTTTTTCAATGCATTTAAATGTAAGTTTTAACATAATGTGGGTTTTTAAACAAATGTTTGTTGTATATCTTCGCAGGAGGACGAGGCAGGATGTTTGCTTTATTTCGTTGTTCCGAATTTTTGAGCTCGCGATGCGGTGATGTTTTAAAGTGGTTATTTAAAACTAAATAGCGTGTATTTATTTTTGGGAAACAGATGCAAGGTTTCGTTTTTTTTTTCTCTTTCCGTTTCGTTTTGACTGTTGATTGGGTTTGGAGTAGGGATGCGTATTTTTATGGAATACTTTGGGACAACCGAAGAACACATCTAAGTAGAAAATTTTATATACATGCTGTAGATTCTCTCACTAATGAAATTGGTTGTTCCTGTAGAAAATATTCGTTATAGGAAGAATTTCGTTGATAAGAGATTGCAACACTAAGTGGTCATTTTATAAGGATTTAATTACATACTAAGTTTTGGTTAATCTTCTGTTAAAAAAAATAATACCCTAGGATTTTGTTTTAGTTTTCATCTCTGAACTTGAAAACGTAAGTGTAAATTAAAATTTAATGTCTTACACCCCAAAACAACAAACCAACAAAAACTAATAGCACAAATTTTAAAATTTCTCCTTTTTTTGTAGCCCGTTGAGTAGTTACAGATATTCTACACAATAATTATCCTAATTTTTGTCAACATACTTTACATCATTTATCACGCAATTTGTAATTGTAAATAAAAAAATATTTAGAGCCGTTCATTCCAAAAAATCTAGTTGAAGAAAAAAGGGAAAAAAAAGGCCTTGTTATGTTACTTACGAATTTTAAAAAATAATACGTTGTTATTAGTAGCAAAATTTTTTTCCTGAAGCATCAAAGTGATTTGTTACTGGCGGTGTGTTCGCAAATAATTTAATCCATTTCATGTAAAAAAAAAGAAAAGAAAAATAAACGCATAAACAATATGCGTTTGTTGGTATGGTGAATAAAACGGTTGCAGTTATGATGACGTTATTGTGTCTCAGGTTGATGACGATTTAAAAAAAAAAAACGTACGAACAAAAAAAAATGCATTAGAGTAAAAAGAATAGCAAGAATTTCTTCACATCAAAACTAAAACAAAATAATGTAAAACTTTAAATTCTGATCCAGAATTCAGCAATTTTCACTAAATGCGCGAATTCAACATTTCTTGCAAGCAACAAAACCACTTCTAAACAAAAAAAAAGTAGTTTCTTCCAAAAAGCAAGACACTTCTGCAAATAGAGCACGGTATTCTCTTGGGGAAAATCTGTAAAATATCTCGGCAAACTACAAAGAAAATATCCCTGCTTCTGACTCTCTATGTCTCAGCCCATAACTTCCATCTAAATAAGCCGTCCAAAATTTCAGAAAACTAGAAAACTAACGTGATGCTTGGGGGGCAATACAATCTACTTCAACTCCCAAGTGATGGCCAGTTGGGCGAAATTTTGGTGGAGAAATAACCGTCCAGGCGAAATTGACTTCCACTATTTCCCGTCCTTGAATCTTGACATGGAATCATCTTTGCTGTTTTTTACTGGAGTATTTTGAGTGGAACTTTGTCAATATTTCTTCTGCTGTCTACTCAGAAAGACTTGTATTTTTTTCTCATTATAAGCATTTATCAACAAATGTTTATGCACTTGTAATTCTTCAGCAAATAAACTTGGTAAAATTTTCCCCAGCATTCTCATGTTACAAGAATTTTCATTCAACATCAATATTACATGACTGTGGGCTCAAAGTAGCATATATTCAAATTAATATAAACCATGCTTTATTAACAAAAGTTTGTAGAAGAAAAACAAGCTGCAACTTTCTTCTTTATTTTAGTTATGGTTTTTAGAAAGATAGATATGGTTATAAGTACGCTTAGTTATGGTTATAAGTTGGTTATAAGTTATGGTTATAAGTCGATCATAAGTTATGGTTATAAGTCGATCATAAGTTATGGTTCTCAGTCGATCATAAGTTATGGTTATACGTAGGTGATAAGTTATTATGGTTATAAAAGGAGAGTATGACAGCCATAAAATCACAATATTTTTTCTCGGTATAAGTAAGCATGTGGCAAAAAATCAAAGCTTGCACTTATCATCCTTTGTTGTTGTTGTTGTTGTCGTGTCTAATGACATGCAGAGTGCGAAAGGTTTAGATGCCTCCAAAAGTCTTGATAACAAGATCTTCTAATTCTGGAGCCCGATGGATGTACAGAATTTCAATTGGTGGTGCTCCAAGTTGGAAGAAGGCGCGAATAATGGCCTGAAAATTAAAAACATGATCAGAGGTGAGTTGTAAATGGGGACAGTGCTTGCAGTTGGGATTTGAATTATTATTAGTTGGTAATATCTTCATGTCCTTGAAATGTCCAGTAGCTATTGTAGAAGAGAGGTTTCTTGGGCAGTAAAGGTCGGGGATTGTTGCCTTGCTGAAAATCTGATCGTAAATCCTTCGCCTGGCAACAGCATTCACGCCTGTGAAGGTGGCTGTTAGAGGTTGATCTTGGTCACATGCTTCCTTTGCAAGGTCATCTGCACACTCATTTCCTTCAGTTCCGACATGAGCGGGAATCCGCTGGAAAACACAAGTTATTTATCATCCTTTAGTAACTGAAATTGAATGGAATACATTTTCTCGGTAGATTTCACTGCTAAATGTGTAGTTATACAAATGAATGCAAAGTTGCAAGTCAATGAACCAATATTACATTAATTGCAAGGAACAGAAAATCTGTTGTATTTAACTACAAGTATTTACTGAGAAAAAGAAAGAAAGATAACTTTTTTTCTATGACTGTTATAAATACTTAAAACAGTCGAAGAATACTATTAATATTTTTACCTTTTCTTTCTTTATAAGCATTTAGCAATTTACAACCAAAGAAACGAACTTACAGAGAGTCCGGTAATAATATTTAAAGAATATACGTAGTTTCGTCCTTGTTATTGACTTATCAATTTGGAATAGTCAGTAGCCAAACTGTAGGCAGATGTCCTCTTATTGAAGCTGAAATTATATTAAAACTGGTTGCTAAAAAAGTTTACACAGCAGCCAGAGTCTGAAAATAAAAGTGCGGCTTAACTCATAGGATAAAAACTTATGACATTGATTAGATAAACTTAACATTGCTCAGGTAAAAAGTAATAAGTTACCACCTCTAAGCCAGAGCTAAGCAGTGCAACATGCAATATACCGCATATTTTAGCTATCAGTTTGAAGGTAATCTTAGCTTTAAGGAGATAACATCTGTCTCCAGCTCTATAATTGACTGTTCTTGAAGATTGAGTCCACAACAAGGATGAAACTTCAGTCTATTGGTTTCATAACATGGCCGTCGTTTATTGCATGTAGTTCTGTTATATTGATGTAGCTCAGTAGTTTGTTATTTCACTTTTGCATTTACCATTCTGCATAAATACAATTTATTGAAATACTTACATTTTTAATTCACACTATATTGTTACATAGAATTTCTCAAGTAAAATCAACTACAATGTTACAAATCATTGGACCGTAAGTGTCTTGCAACAAAAGAAAGACAAACGATTAGGTATTTAATGAAAAGAGTAAAATAAAGTATAAAAGCGGCAATTTATTTCGTTGTTCCAAGGCTGCTGTTAATTTTATGTATCTGGAGTTGTCCTAGCTGAAAATAAATGTTGTTTTCTGTATTTATTTTGTATTTTTGCTATAAGCATAACTTGAGGAACAAAGCAATGCTATTTAATGTTATGTTAAGTTTTTAATGAGCAAAATGTGACATAGACTAGCACGTGAGTATAACCAAGAATAACCTATTTTAGATTTCTAAAATTTTATTTTTCAGTTCTGATGTCAAAACCGAACCTATTTCTTTTTTGGGTCTCTTCTTGCAAATATTTTTGTCTGATTCAACACTCATGCTGTATTTTAAACTCAACTTTAAAAGTCATCGCAGTTTTTTTTGGTTTAAAATAACTAGTTAAACTCTCTCAAAATATCATAAACATTAAAGATATGTTTTCTACTGCTTGAAATTCAGTGAATGCTTTTTTGATGTCTTATTAAGCTCGGGTATGCATTGGTGCAATTTCTCAGGAAATATTGAAAATTTGGTTTAAATTATTAAATTGGGGGTTTTTAATTGAGGTAAATTTTAAAACAATGTCGGAGGGAAATCACCTCTCTATCAGAAGTATCCTTTAAGTTGTGAACGAGACGAATTGTTTGATTCCCCCATATCCTTGGGTTTAAACTCCAATTACTTAGGTTTTGTTCATGGTTATGTTTATTCTGTCAACCAGTAACGTAGCGATACGTTTTCTTGTGGGTGGGACAAAGACATATCTGGCAGCGAATTGATGGAAACATTTAATCGTAAGTGCTTCGATTAAAATCTGTTAGATCTTAACGAGCCCTAAATTATCCTCTGCCGTCTATTTAACAAACATATACAGTTGGCTCTCTGTTTAACGACTTTCAAGGGACCGCAAAAAATCGTCCTTAAGTAGAAATCGTCTTTAAATAGAATGCTTTTAACACTGTAGTGGACCATCTGGGACCGTGAAAAACCGTCGTTAAGCAGAGAAAGTCGTTAAATAGAGCGTCGTTAAACAGAGAGCCAACTGTATACCATTTGTGAACAAACACCTTACTGTCCATTTTTTCAGTAGTTTACGTAATTGGAGTACCACGCTTGAGTTGACCCCAAATCGTAATTAACCCCTTCAGACCTGGTGCCCGGTACATCGGACAACTACTTTAAACTGCTGCTAATCATTTAATAATTGATTTAATTAGTTGATTTTTTTGTAGTTGACTCTTTACATTCTGCTTATTATAATCTGTGAAATAATTTTTCCGTTTTGGGACTGACAACACTGACATATAAGGATTGAGAGATAGAGAGTGGCTCATTTTTCCAACCATGGATTTTCATCTGAAAATCCATGGTTGGTTTTTTCCTGTTTTTTTTAAAAGTATATAATTTTTAATTAATCGTTTCAAACGCTTATATTATGTTTTATAATATTTTGTAGAACATTTTATAATGAAGTTTGTTTGGTACTTTATCGTTTTGTATATGAAATATGTATTTCAAAAATAAAAGTTTGGAATATTGGACGTGCCATAACTCTTTTAATTTTTATCCTAGAAACTCAAAATTTTGTCTATAAGATACCCTTTACCATAGTACACTGTGTACCAAATATCAACATTTTTGGTTAAATATTTCATAATACCGACTGAAGGGGTTAAACTAAACTCAGTGTCGGCAATAGCCTTTGAGTGCCCTTAGAAATCTCATTGTGCCCATCTCAGTTTTTCTGACCGAGGGCTCTGGATTGCGAGGCAGATGTTTCGATTAGGTTATCAGCCAAACGTAAAATCCCCAAGTTTAGTTCCCAAGCAAGCTTGATACTTATAGTATCGACCCACTAAAGGGGACACCGCTGAATCGACCGTGGTCAACCCGGGATTTAAACGCGGGTCTGCGGCATGAAAGCACGAAGCGCCAATTACTGAGCCACTGGGCATCAGAAATCGTATTTGTGTATTTGTTCATTGCATCCAACTGTTGTGAAATCATGTTCTGCATAAGTTCACTAACCCCTTCGAAGACTTGCATCAATTTTTCAAGTATGGCAGATAGAGGTTCTTATTTGTACTGTTAACTCTTTCTAGTTATCGAAAATTTAGTCATCTGAGACTCATTATCTAAGACCTATATTTAACGTAATGTTTTGTTTCATACCCACAAGATATTTTTTGTACAAAAAAACTAAAGTGCAGTCAATAGTAGTACTTAGATGTACAGTAAACGCGAATGGCGACGACATAACTTAATGTCACCCTTGTTGTTTACTTATCATAGAAGATTTTATCCACTCTGAGATTAGGTAAACCTGGAGTGACGAGTTGACATGCTTTAATTAGGAAACATACTATTCGGTGTGCATAAATATGATTACGTTGATAAATCCTTCATAAAACATCAATGGCGACACCGAGAAGTAACAAAATAGTCTTTATTAGAGAAGCATAAAATAGATAAAAGTTGAATTGAAAAATTCAATTGTTGTGCATTATGGGAGGTGAAAGCTTCTCAATTTAGAAAAGAAAAACCTGGGACCTCAGTGACCAAGTGTTTTAAGCGAATGCTTCAAATACTTGAGGCGGTGGGTGCGACTCCCATCCTCACTCCGGATGTATTTTCCTTTTTTTTGTGCTAAAAACTCTTTCTTGTTATGCATTATATGTATTAAAACTTATAAAGCATGTAAGGGAGGCAAAACATCTACTGAAATTGTATTCTTCATTAAATAAAACCTGAGCAATAACCCCATGAAGAAGAAGACGAAAATCAAAAATATCAACCTTTTTTATCAAATCAAAACAATTTCAACCGTTTGATCTTCAATTTTGAACTTCGTTTGAAGAATGAAATGTGTCACGAACTTCGATATACATCATCTGGACTAAAGAAGCGCATTGGTGCAGAGGGACTCAGTTTCCATTCTCTTGTCTGAACACCGACGCCTTAGGCGTCTAATGAAATGAAATGAAATCAAATCAGGTCTAAACTGTTATTTCCTTAAAGAACCACGGATGTTTGTGTGCAAAAGCGCAGTGATATGTCTTTTTAATGGAATATCATGGTGGAAACTTAGCATTTGATGTGACCTTATCTTCTAAGATGACCTTATCCTCTGAGATGACCTTATCCTCTAAAGAACTGAAGATTTTGAAGTCAACCGCAGTAAGTACGGAATCCTCTCAACTTACAAAGCTCGTGTAATACATTTCTCAGCTACAAACAGCAAAGCTTTAACGTTTGTAAGTTCAGCTTCCTAGTTCAAGAATTATATTTAAATATGGTCCTGAGTTATCATCATTGAAAGGAAGAATTTGTTCAACAGTCTGTAAGTATCATTTTTTATATGTTAGAGTTTGTTGTCTGTTAATAGGAATCTTTGGCTCAGTTTTCCCAAAAGAATGTGTTTGGAATTTAAAAGTAACTGAACTTTAACATCTTTCTTGGAACAAAGTACAAATGGTGTGTCTGAAATTGTTTGCCTACTATTGTCTAATTGAAAGAATTGCTAAAATATAGGCGTTAGATTAAAAAATAATTTTTATATTTGAAGTTTCGTAGTAGTTTTTTTTTTCATACTATAATCTTAATGAAAAATTTTATTAAGGGATGTATATTGTGACTTTTAACCAACTTAATGTCTTCGAATTTTCGGTTTGTCACGTAACTGTTCAACATATTTAATTTCAAAAAGTAAGTTTGAAAGTGAAATCTAAATGCTTATACTGTCGTGTACATGTGAATAATGTAACTTCAAATTGTACATTTAGCATTTTTGTCATCTAATGTACGTTAGTACATTTTATTGTACAAGCATGCTATTTTGATTCCGCTAAAGAAATAACGTAAAAAATGTCTAATTCCAAACATTTCCCTATTCTTAGTATTCACTCCGAAACGCATTTCTTCAAGCATCTCAAAAAACCCTTTTTTCAGATATTGACATTTACCTGCTCAGAGCAGTGTAGCGTTTCGTTATTTTATTTTATAAGTATAATTGCAATTAGAATGTTGATGGTAAACATTTTTGTTTTTCATCTAATAATTTATTACTCGACGATCTTATTATTTTAATAAAAATATGTATATATATATATATTTCACGCATAATATAAAGAGTAATTTGAATGTATCTAGCGAATATTGTATACTTAAATGAGAATACATTTGCTTAACTTATGTTGAAACATTTTGTGCTTTGATAAGTGAAGTTTGTTTTGATCAAACTCAATTGTCTTGCTAAGTTTACTTGCAAGTGAACGTCTATTTTGTAGCGATTTTGTGTCGGGGATTTTTTAAAAGTTGTTGAACTGTGTTTTGTAGTTGGTATTAAACATTGAGATGGATTTTTTACATATGTACCGCCTTCAAAGCTTGGTGAATAACACTATTACACTAGAAAAATTTAAATTAATTTATACTTCTTTGCAATACACATTTATATCGTCTATAATACTGTTTCCTCTATAGCAAATGACTTTTTATGTTTTTATAGATTTCACACAAGTTTGTTAATTTAGTGTAGAAAAAATCATTAAAAACCTGCAGTTTTAGTAGCTTTGTGCAATTTAATTATGCTAAATAGTGTTAGTTAATTTTAAAAATACATTGTAATGAATGTGGAAAGATAATGTTTAAACATCTTTCATTTACCTTTTAAAATCTTGAAAATTTTAAACTCGTACTTCGTGTCATTTTTGTCAATCTCTTTGTGTATTTTTCGAGTTATGAAGACGATTCACCAATCAAAAAATGTATTGCATGCTCTTATTTACTTTTCAGTGGTTTTTAAAGCAGTCGTAATTGTAAGTGTGGTTTTAGTTAAATCCTGAAATAATACTTCGTGCTTCCTCATTTAGAATAAAAGTTCAATCTGAAAACGGATTGCAAAATATGAGTTGTAAACATTTAATATATTTTAATGGTTCATTTTTATAACTTTACCAGGTTTAGAATTTTGGCATTAAACTTAAACGCAAATTAATGTTAGTAGGTTCAATTGTTGCATCTCAGCAGGTCTTCAAAGACCATAAAAAAAATTAAACCTTCAAATTAGAAATATAACTATTTTGGTGCATTAAAACGGATTTTTCTTCTGAGATTGCTATGGCCAAGCATAATGTGCATACTTTTATTTTCAAACTTATTTTCCTTTGAGTTTAAATTGATCTCGTAGTACTTTTTGATATAGAAGGAAATTAGAAATGAATATTTTAGTTGAACATTATTATAAGCATGAAAGATTCAGGATTCGGTATCATAACGTACACGCAATGTAAAATTAACAGGTTGTCTTGAATTCAATTGATGCCTCTTAGCTGTAAATTATTTTAAAATGTCAAAAAAAAAAAAAAAAAGACATTTTGATTTATAATTAGATTATGCGCTGTTACATTTAAAACTTTATGTTCTTGAAAAATAATGCTGTTTCAACTCCTTTGTATTTAAATTGCATTGGTGAAGCCCAATGTGAATTTTTAAAGCTAACTTCTATGATCAAAAATTATTTTACTTTTAATATAATTTGATTTCGTATTACTTGTTTCTTTGACGGAAGCTAGAATGCTACGATATGTTTTCAAATAGCTTATAGCTTTTGTTTTGAGTTTGACTTTAAACATTAACCAGCGTTTTGATAATGTGGCAAGTTATAAACCCGAAGTAAAAATTTAAAAAAAAGTTTAAAAAAAAAAAAAAAACGCAACACTTACGTCAGTAATCGTAGTGTACTGGCAAGTTTTAGAACCAAAATTTCTACTTTTGAGAATAACCCTGTCACATAGCATCTATACACCCTAATATAAAATCAAACACTCCAATTTTTGAGGGGTTTTGCTTTGTTGTTTGGCTTTAACTACTGGTGAAGTATTCTATACTGTTAAGATTAAAAAAACTAAAATTGTAAAACATATGGTGAAAAATGATTTTCAACGTAGTGGTTTAGGAAATCTTAATATTAGTATAAAAAATACGTTACTTTGAATTGAATTTAATCTTGAACTATCTTAAATTTTGACTAACATTAAAACGCTTGTAATTTTCATTATAGCAGCGTTTCTTAATTTCTTTCATATGTAAAGCCCTTTTTATGTACTTTCTTTGGTGGAACCCCTGATTTTTCTTTAACAGTGTAGTTTGAAGGCAACATTTTGGATAATGGTTTTGTTTGCAATGGGTGCACATGTATGTATAGAAGTTTATTGGCAATACAAGAGGTTAAATTGTGTCAAAATAAATGTATTGACTTCGAAAAACAATTAAAAATGTATTCCTAATTAAAGAGCAGAGTGACACTAATTTTTATTATCGCAACATGATTAATATTAGTCTTTAATTATGAAAGTTGAAATTCAAGGTTAGGCTCGGCATCAAGCCTTTTGTGACATTTATTTCTGCCGACATATAACATAAGTATCGAACCACGTTTTTTATGTATTTGCAAATGGCAAAAGTGCCTATTCACGTCATGAGAATCGAGAAAATATCCATTTTTTAAACTCTGCCAGAATTATATATAAGCGGCATCAAACCTAAATTTATGTTGCCAGTATAGCAACAGCGCAATTAGAGCTTTCTCCTGGAGGAGGGTTTCTTTGTCTAAAAGTTCTTCAGTTTTCAAATATTACAATACTGAGATTAGAAATACAGCTTTAAATCATAGATTCGATGTACTGACTCTTGACTCCCCCCCCCCCCTCTGTGCACCTCTGAAAGGATAAATTACATATCCTTCTCCTATTTCAACTCCTCCTCTTCTTAAAATTTTTTATTATTGGGAGACAATCAAAGTCGTTAAAAAATTTCCAAAATTCCTTTTTTTCCCCCTTTTTTTTGAAAGTATAATATTTTCATAAACACTTGAACAGCAAATACACTTTACAGTTTTCCTAGAAGAATGATACTAAGTTTATTATTTTTCGTAAAAATGCCAGTTATAGTAGGCAATTTTAGACAGTCAATGTTTGACAAAAAGTCGAATTTACAGTTCGAAATTGGGTTTAAAAAAAAAAGTCTCCACTTCTATTGTTAGCTAGAAAATGTTGGTTAGTCTTTTTACTTGAGTCCATCTTATTTCAGTATACTAAGGGGGGGGGATTTATGTGCACATTCCATGTTCCCTGAATAAACAATGATTTGCAGACCATTAATTATTCTGACGACCTCATCAATAGCCGTTTAAGACTAGGACATTTTTTTGGGGGGGGGAGGAAGTACCTACGTATGAATCATACAGTTGCTTCCAGAGAAGTTCTAACATTATTTTCAATAAACTACTCAACCCTATTAATTTGCCACCCATGGCATTACTCCATCACTAAAGATACCAATGCAGTTGTTCCATGAAATTTTATTGTCTTCGAAGAAAATTAAGAATACTAAGTATTTGATCTCCTTTCTCTCGTATTGGCATTTCTTTGTAAAACAGAGGATCCTCCAAAAATGCATTTTCGTACTAGTACTTAACAAACTCAGATAAATTTGCGAGTTCAGCTACATCAGTCAAATAATATACTCGTCAGAAAATCGCAAGATTTTATTCGAAAAAAAACAGTTCTTTGTTTACGCTGACTACCGCATCGAAACACCGATATAGATCAGTGATCGAGGGTTGTTTAAGATTATTTTAATTCTTTTCTGTAAAAATGTGTTATGTTTATAGATTTTTAAATGATTAAGAGCCAATGTCTGTAAGAATCAGGCAGTTTACGGCATTTGTGATTGTTGACATTTTTAATTTTTCTTTACCGTTTTTGGGAAATTAAATTTTTAAATTTAGGGGGCGTGGCACATTTTTTTGCGTGCTTTTCAAATTTGCAGATTTTAAAGTTCTTGTTGCTTTAAGCGCCCCTATAATGACATGGATTTTAAAATTCTATACTATTATATGGTCTTCTTAGATACTATTACAGCCGTCAAATCGGTATCACTACGAGGGCGACGACCACAAACTCCGTTTGAAAATGACCGAAAATAATTTTTTTTACTACATTCAATGCCAATTTTCTCAAAGCGCCTTCATGATGACACCAACGTTTTTACATAAATTCCTAGCTACACTTGCATACATCAAAAATATGTAATAAAACTGGTGTCATTATAAGGGCGCCAGAAGATATTGGAACTTTTATGTGATGAATTTCACAAAAATGCAAATGTTTAAAATCTAACTACTACTCTCGCCCTCATAGCAAAGATCTGAAACTAATTAAGTTTGATAACCAACATGTTCGTCTAACATATGAAACAAAAAAATCGGTGTCACTCCTATTACTTTCGGAAGTATAATCATTCGAAATCAGTATGTTATGGAGTTATTTAAAAAAAGACTTTTCTAATTCGAATGGGTTTTTGCACGGTTTGTTTTAAACTTTAATATAAAATTACAGTAGTGACACCTAAAATATGTTTCTAATGATTTTTATAAAAAAACAAAGCTTTATAAAAAGCATTAGAAACACAGTAAATCGATATAGGTACAGATGGGCGTATTGTGTAATGTGCATTATGGCTAAAATAGTCGTACTAATATTCATATTTTTCCAACCATACTAATTTTTGATCTGTTATTTATATTAAAAATGCAACTATTTATAACCTAATGTCTTCAATTGTGATGAACATAATGTATTATATAGCGAGCATTCAGAATCTGAAACATAATTTGAGGATGACGTAGACTAAAACAAAGAAAACATAAAAAATCAAATCACCCAGTTTCAGAAAGACGGTCATCTCTTACTGATATCTGGTAATTTTGTAGCACTAAAGCTTGGGAAAACACGGTATCCCGGAGAAATAGTAGACGTTGACCATTTGCTAATCTGAATGCCACTAGCCCCCTCACAGCAGAGATCTGAAACTAATTAAGTTTGATAACCAACACGTTTGTCTAACATTTCAACTAATAAAATTAGTGTCACTCCTACTACTTTTGGAAATATAATCATTCGAAGTTAGTATGTTGTGGTGCATTTTTTTCATTTATTATTATTATTTTAAATTTATTTTATTTGTTTATTTATGTATTTTGTTAATTTAATCTTACCACACCCAGATAGTGTTTTGACCATATTTATTTTTAATTTATTACAAAGAAGCAACGTTTAACGTAAACAGTTTGTGCAGTAAGAGCGTGTTTATGTTGAATAGAAAATGCTCGTTTTGATATAGGTACAGGTGGATCTATTGTGCATAACATGTTTAGATTATCACACCAATACTCGCCTTTTTTCCAGTCAAATAAATTTATTAATTCCAATCCTTCTTGCCATGCATTTGACATTTACTTGCCAATGGTCAACTTCTACTATTGAATATGAGTCTTATTTTGAATATAAGTTAATTTGTTATTGTCTGTCATAAACTGCCGTGAAAAAATGTGGTTTAAAAAATTGAAGGTGCAGTTGCATGAAATTATTTATGGTCCCATTTTGAGGGAAAACTTAATGGCCCCCTTATTAAACAAGTGGACTTTGTTTTATTTATAGTTTTATTCAAATAATAGTTGATTGGATTTTATTTTATAGTTTTATTTCCACAATCATGAATAAGTTAGAAACAATTAACCTATAAATCAGTCAATGCAATTCATGCTGTACTTCAATAATGCACATTTCATGTTTAAAACAGTTGGCTAGAAAAATAATTTGCTCTTCTTGGAATTAAATGTGGTTTACGTAACTTAAACTACGCTTTTCGGCGCAGCAAAAGTTCGGTAACTGTGACACTAACCCAAATGAAAGTACTCCTATATCAATAGCTACCAAAACCAAATAATATCATTACCAAGAGAAAACCAAAATAAAACAACTAAATAAAATTTCCCGATTTCCTCTTGGGTAGGACCTGTCAAGTAAAGTTTATAAAGACTTGATTTTCTTTCCCTGTCTCCTAAGATTTATCCCTAACTCTTACTAAATACGCCATCAGTTCTGTCACAGCTTCCAGTTGGAGACCATTTGGGGATACCGTTACTCGTTCTTACGGAAGAAGTGGAGAAAATACTTTGAGCAGTTCTTCGTTTTAAAGATTTACCTCCCCCCTTCTTAGATCTTGTCGCGTTTTGAGGTAGATTTTATTTTATTTCTGGAAAGGTGGGCTTGAATTTTCAGGGATTAACTTAGAGTTTTGATTTGTAAAATTGACGTCAAGAGTAGTTTCGTTGCATTTTTTTTTTCTTTTTTTTCGTTAGCTCTTTGCACCAGGAACTATTACTGTTTTAATAATTGTTTCTTATTTTGTAGCAAATCAAAAAGTTTTACCTTTTCCAGACTTATGGCAAACTTTTAGTGATAAATTACAAAAAAAAAAAAATGCATTAGTTGGTTCTAAACACCTAAAGAAGTGCAGACAATTTGTTAAAATAATCCTTAATAATAACGTTATAAATCAGAAAAAGGTAGATTAAAGTGCTAAATTGATTGTATCAAGTGAAAACATATAATATAAAAGGCATTCAGCACCATGTTTAATTTTCTATTATAAAAATTATTAAAAATTCAGAATTTTCCCAATACGCATACATTTCATTCTTTTTTTTTTTTTCAAAAATGCTATTTTCATTTTACAAAAAAGTTTTGAATAAAAATTGTCGACAAAATATTTTTTTTTCAATATTGACTTCCATTAACACTAGAAAGACGGAGGGGCCTGTGTGGTCCCTCGCATAGTTTGTTGTTTAATAACTCGGATAATGTGTAACGGAACGTAACGTAACTTCCTGACTTTTCATTATATGACACTATTTGAATGCTTGTTTAATCATTTTATCATACGCCTCATAGTACTGTAAATATTGATCCTTATGCCTAGAAAGACGAGAGGGGCCACAGTGGCCCCTAAGCTTTTTTATAATTATTTTTTTTTCCTTTCTCCTAATTGTTCTAGCATAAAAAAAGGCCATTCTCTCTAGTTTAACCTGTAACTTTCGCTTTATACAGCCAGTTGGATATCTAAATGCTATAAACAGTACTGACTGCTTACCAGCCTAATGATAGCCATTGCTCTTGAAAAGAAAAACTGATCCAAGCTTTTGGGCCAGTATAGAGAGAAACACTACAAATAATTGCATACTAAGTTTTTATTTAGTCATGAAAGAAGGTGCATTGGGCATGTGGACACACTCAGGAAGAATTTTTAAAATAATTCACCCCAAAAATGGGTAGGGGCCACACTGGCCCCTTCAGTCTTTTAAGGTATACAGAAAATGTCAGTCGTTCTAGTGTTAATACGAAAAATTACTGTTTCTGATTACTATTGATCGGTTTTACGCATCTCTTTTCTGAGTGTTGATTAGTGTGTATCGTACAGGGAACGCCGAGTCGTAGGAGGCTATTTGCATTTGTAATTTTGATACGAAAAAGAAAGGTTTAAGAGATTAGTGATCGCTATTTTTTCTTTTAAGATCCTTGCGTCAACTATCGTAAAGCCTTGATTGGTAACGAAGTTACATTTTCACATTTATTTGATTGCAATTCATAATATGATTCTCAAGCGGTATAAGTCACATTCCTTATTACTAAAATATCCTTACATTCTTAAAATGATTCATTTTTCTGTTTTTTTTTCCCCTTTAAAAAGGGTATTTCTCAAAACATTTCCTTAAAAATGATAAAAAAGACTTAATTGAGTTTTGAAAAATATTAGTGTGAAATGCATTCTTGAATCATCCTTATGAATGCTGTGCAATTTTTCTTGACTCTGATTATGGAATTAGTACCTGCACGATCGAGCCTTGCTCGGCTTCAAAAGAATTATTCTTTGTCAACTCGTGTTTTCTAAGGTTCGATGCTTTTTCAAATATACTCGAAAAGCATCACGTTAACGAAATATTAAGGTTCTCGATGCTTCCTAGAAACGAGAGATATACATGTAAACACTTCATCAGCATTATAATCATTTCAGCTATAAGAACAGGGTTGCCACGCACCGGGAAAACCGGGAAAACCTGGAATTGTCAGGGAAAATGAAAATGGCTGAAAATCAGGGAAATGTCAGGGAAAATGAAAAATTGCATATTTCCTATCGTTCTTGCGCAGCCCGCAGTCTGTGACGTCAAAAAAAAAAAAAAAAAGAAAAGAAAACTTTCAGCTTTGTTTTTTTTCGCCGCCATTCCCTTCCCCCATTCGTGATTTTGTCATTCCCCTCTCTCTTCTTCCCCCTGCAGCAGTTCTTTTTATCAACTCTCTGCCATTGCCGCGTGCGCCATAGCAGCCCGCGGCGGACATGCGCAGAAGGTACTTCTTTTCTTCCTCCTTTGAGCGGGCTCTGTTTAAACGCTGCTTGTTTACGTCAGCAGTTCTGAAGTTGTTATGATGCACAGTACATTGTTTTGTCTGCGAGTGCGACTGAAGTTTTTAATGAGCTGCAATAATCTTTTCATATTTTATATTATTTCTTTAAATTAATTAACGAAATCGTATTTTATTCTAAACAATTTTGTTTTGTAAATTTAGTTCATTAGACAATTTTAAACTTAGAAAGTTTCTTTTTTACAGAAGTATCGCTAATCTTTTAGTATTTTGGTAGTGATCTTTAAAGACTTCCAATACGCTTCTTTCTTTCTAAATAAAAGTAATCCGATTAAAAAAAAATCTGCACATCAGAGAAGTTTCTGATCAATGCTCAAAATTTAACTTTATGACGGGTGCCCACAGGAGTGATTATGTCGCAAGTTGCGCCATCAAAATTTTTGGGGGGGATTTTTTAATTATTTATTTTACTTTATTTTTATTCAAATTATTTACTCATATTATTTTACTTTATTATTTTCATCTGTGTGTGTATATTATTGGGGAGCGAGCACACTTTTCTTTCAAAACAATACTAATTAAAAATAAATAAATAGGTAAAAAAATAATAAAAAAAGAGTGTTAAAAATTAAAAAAAAAGCGCTAAGGCGTTCAGAAGTATTGGGGGGGGGTGCCATTGAACTTGGGGGGGGCACTCCTGTTTTATGAGCAACAAACAGGGGAAATATGTGAAGCTAAAAGATGCATGATTTTTTTACAGGCCAAAGTCTAAAAGCGCTTTGAGTTCAATGGATTGGAGGGGTAGAAGGCAATAATAGAAAAAGTTTAGGTTTCATAAGTTTTTTGTTCAGATTATTTTAGCAATTAACTTTATTTTTGTGATACAGATGCCACAATTGTTAATTTTGCAGTTCTTTCACTTGATGTAAGGCAGTGGCTCCTCGCTATTGAAAATTAGATATGCAACATTTACATTAAATGTTTATTACAGTCATTTGCTTCACTTGTGTTAGTACATTAGGGTAGTTCAAAAATACACTTTAAAAAAAGGTTTCTCCTAGAAAACAGGACACCACTCAATGTTTTTAGACTTGTGGATAGTAAAATACTGGAAGAATTTTAATTTCCTATTCCAACTGAAAGAGGGTGCTCGACCCCCTCCCTCAAACTTCATAAGTATGAGGAGGGGGTTAAAAAATACATTGAACTGAAAAAAACAATGTTACATACTATAATCTACACGAGTTATATGCATATTCATTGCAATAAAATAATTACTTATATAAAAAAAACAGCTGAGGAAATTAAATGTTTCTAAATTTGTGACTTTTTCTATGCTAGAGCTAATGTTAAATTAAGGGGTCATTGAGCACCCTCTTAAAATTTGAGTAAGAAGCTAAAACTTTTACAGCACAATACTATTAGTAAGTTAAAAAAAAGATATGGGGTGTCTTGGACTCGAGCTGAGAGAAAAAAAAAATGAACCACCCTTAGTACATATTTTTGATTATTTCAGCTTGAGTAAATTAAATTTGGTAACCATTGTTTGTAAAGTTTAAAAAAGAGGTAAGTTTTATCAAAATTTGAGATGTATATATTAATGTTGCAAAATGAAGGTGGAGATCAATAACCTGGAATTTTTCTCAAAACCACCTGGAAAACCTGGAAATGTCAGGGAATTTCATTCTTGAACTTCCGTGGCAACCCTGTAAGAAGCCAAAATAAAATAAGACGGCCAAACAATAGTTTTGATTTAAAAAAAAAAAGCCTTACATCCACTTACATAGTGCGTTTGAATTTGTTTTTAGCCAAGTGTGATTGAAATGAGCCAAAGTGGCTAATATCAGCCAAGCCTGACAACCCTTAGCAAGTTTAAAATTTTACAGCTAGAAGAAACAAATTTTCATTGTTATGGTTGCAAATCGTCTGCCTTATGTATCAATTCACCATTTTTTTCGAGGCTTAACTCAATTAGACTTTATATTAAAAAGCTCTTTTTTGTAAAAAATCGCGTTTTACAGAAAAAACGCTGGTGTAGATGAACTTAAAATGCTAAACTACAATTAAATCCAAAATTCCATCCAAATCGTTAGAGCCGTTTTCGAGATACGAAATATATACATACCCACAAGAATTGCTCGTTTAAAGATATAGGGTCTGGTGGGGGAAAGTGGTCAATGGGGTAAAGTGGTCATTCGTCAAATAAATGTCTATAGCTTGGAAATAAATGTTCGAATGAATGTAAAAATTTTATTATAGAGTAGAGCAGTTAGAAACTACATTTTGAGTATAAAATTTTACAACTGGCACAATTTTATTTGGTAAAAAAAAATATTTTGTGTGAATATGAAAAGTTTTTAAATCCAAACACCTCTTTTAACTTCCTTGGGAAATTTTGTTTGTTAGAATTATGAACAGATTGACTGCATAGGAAGCTTCCTACATGTCTCAAGAACTCTTACTCATTAGCAGTTAGCTGAATCTCTTTTAGATTTTTTTTTAGAACAATTTAAGTAAGATGGGGTAAAGTGGTCATAATATTAGGCTTAAAACATATATTGTTCTTCTAATGTCACTTAATCGTTAATTATAAAGCAGGTATAAATTAAATATTAATTTCACTTAATATGTATTTTTTTACAGTAAACGGGGTTCAATATACGAGTATATGCATATGCATAAGCATATACTCGTGTAGGCACGTATATAGACGTATTCACATAAATGCACCAATAAATACGTATATGGGTATCTGCACGTATTTTTAATCAATACAGATGTACATTCGACTATACACGTATGTACTCGCACACGTATATACTCGCTTGTACTCTCTCTATATATACACAACACTTATATACTCAGGTAGACACGAATTTAAGCGTACGTACTCGAGTAGACACTTATATATACAAGCATATGATATACAAGTAAACAGGGTGAGTTTAAACTTTTGGGCATATTATTAAAATGTGTTAGAGAGGAGATAAGAAGCGAGAATAATAAGGAACATATGGTCACAAACACAATGCTGACGTTCTACATGCACGCAAAGCAAGAAACTAATTAATGCAAAACAAGTCAAAAATTTATTACACACAGAAAATTTTACACAACATTTTAGGTTTCAAGAAAGTTTTAAAGCGATTGATGAAATTTGTGGCTGGAATTCTGCAGCTGTACATGTGCGTCGCAATCACAAAGCACTCTCTGTTACAATAACGATAATTTTGAAAAGGTTTCATCTGTCGCTGCGCCTTTGTTGCGACTACTGGCCGTAACTTTTAACAACTGCTCTAAAAATTTCTTAAAAACTAAAATGTTGGGTAAAATCATCTTTGTGTAACAAAATTGAGATTTGTTTGCATCTATCAGTTTCTGGCTTTGTGTGCATGTAGCGCGTCAGCGAACGTAAGTTCCTTATAATTCTTTGCTTCTTATCCTCCCCTCTCACATTCCTTAGATTTTTACCCAAGAGCTTGGATTCATTCTGTAGGCATACATGTATATAAGTTATATACTCGTGTATGCATACATGTACTGGTGTATGCACGTAAATGTACGTGTATACGTCTACACAGGTATATAATCGTGTTTGCACGTAGACATACGTATACACTCGTGCTTCACAATATATATATATATATATATATATATATGTGTGTGTGTGTGTGTGTGTGTGTGTGTGTGAGTAGACACGTCCAAACACGCACTGGATGTATCACGAATTAACTCGTGTATACCTGTTAATGTGTGTATGTACACTTATATATGCGTGTATACGTCTACCGAGGCCTTCGAGATAAAAAGGCCATCCAACTAGCAAATGACGTCATCGTTTGTCGATCCACAATGATATTGGGAAGGGAGCACTTCGATTAATATTTTGGTTAAATAAAACTATTTGGTTTATTTATTATTGTCTTCTGTTATTCAAGTAGCATTACAAGTTCTACTTTTTCATTTGAAAACATAAAAAGGAACCGATAATCATACATTAAAAAATACACTGAGCTTAATTCATAGTCTTACAAAGTATTCAAATAACTAAACACGATTTTATTTTACAATCATGTTAAAACAAAGTGATAAATAAACACAGTTTTATTTTTCATTAGAAATTGTTTTTTAACTAATCGCATTTTAAGTACTCGTATATTGTATTGAAACATTAAGTCTTAAGAAGTATTCAAATAAATAAATGAACTTTCATTTTACAATTACATCAAAACAAAAAATAATATTACTATTGTATTTGAATAAGAATTAAATGAAATTTTAAAAAATAAATAAACATTTTTACTTAAGTAAACGGGAAACAGGACTGCAATATGTTTCAAAGACATAACATCAAATTAAAGTACATAATACCAGATTATTAATGTTAACTTAGCTGAGCAAATTTATGCTTTTAAAAAGACGTGAATGCTTGGGTGCCATCCCCAAAGTAGACGGTGCCCTACCCCCTTCAATTATGAAACCTTCAAAAAAAAAAAAAAAAAAAAACATCTCCATCTCCCTTAAAATTTCAAGGGCACAGTTATTTATAACTATAGCCGTTGAAAAGCTATCATTACTATGAGACTATGATTCCGACCCCCCCCCCCCCCTTCGGTGGGCACTCTCGAAAAATTACACAGGAATTCAACTTGAAAAACGTTAATTAAAGAATGAATGATACATCATGAATACTGTATGTTGTATATCAAAAAATGTATTCAATATCTAAACAGCCTTTTTTTTTTGGAATTCGGCTACTTTCCCATTTTTAGCTTTTTCTGCTGCTAATGATTCTTGTGTGTGTGGGGGGGGGCTTTAATTGTTCATCATTTTAGGCTTTTGAAAAATTATTTTAAAAAGCATTAATTGATGACAAAGTAATATTTTTCAAAAAACTTTTCATAGAATGACCATTTTAGCAACTTTCTTTAATACTTAAAACCTCATATATGTTAAATTTAGATCAACATTTTGCTAAGTATGCTCTTTTAGGAAATCAATGTGACAGTTTTGTGACAGGGGGAAGGGAGGGGATAACAAGAAGTGTGACATCACGCGTTGTTTATAACAATATGCTCATGTTGAACAGCGTTACATGTAACAAGGAGGAGGGGGGGGATTTGTTCAAAAGTTTGTAACATACTTTATAGACAGCCCTTTAATTCAATTTATGTTACAGTTTCAGAGTTCCTGAAAGCTTATTAACAGAAAACCCAAGGAGTTCAAAAAATATGTAGTTCAAGACATTTTGCCCTTTTTAAGCATAAACAAACAAGCATAGAGCATTTGGCAAAAACACGTTGTGTATCCACTGCTCAAAATTAATCTTTCGCAAGCCCAGAAATTATGAATACCGTTAACTTAACCACAATGTGTGCATAAATATCATAAAACCTAAAGACAACAGTGAAAAAAAAACCATATATATATTTTTTAATTTACGCACAGAACCAGCTTGTTTGAATAACATTGCAGGGGCGTAGTTGGGGGGAAATGTTTAAGTATCGAACCCACGACCTCCGGCGTTCAAATCTAATCTTTTATCTCAGAACTACGGAAACCCATCAAGGAATGTTTTTTGATCAAAATAACACATGCTAGCGTATAAAACAATTTAATCGAAACCGAAAATATAAGATTAGTTCAGTTAAAAGCCTGTTTCAATAAACTTGTTTACATTTTTACTGAATATCAACACCAAGTTACGCTTCTGATAGCAACAAGTATATTCGCAGAAAATTTTGACATATGTATATTGTTAGTTTGGAAAATCCATTTCGAATAAATGCGTGTTCAAAGTTGAAAAAATAAAGAAATAAAAAGTTGCAAGTTAACCGTTTCAAATATTAAAGCAGTATGCTGAAATTACAAATTACAGACAAAGATATCGGAAAGGAAACTGACAATTGTTTGTGTAATGGAGGAAAACTTAAGAAATCTTAACTGCATAAAATGTAAATTTGTTTATCTGAGAAAAGAGTACTTACCTCCGAACTTTAAAATTTATTCCATGAGGCGTCCAGCTTTTTGCTTTACATGCAGGTTGTTCAGCAGCGGAACTCGCTGACTCACTTTTCACTCAGCAGATACTTAAGACTTATATTATACATATATTTTTTAATTGCCTCTACATTCCGGTACGTGGGAAGGAAGAGATAAATCCAACAGAATTGTATTCAAAAATGTGCATCCGAGGTTACATATTTCCTATTTCATCTATATCAACCAGAGCAAGCAACACTACTGGTAAACTGCACTGTTTTTAAGTTTCGCGCCAAGTTCAAAGATCGACTACTGGTGGCGTAACGAAGCGGGGGGGAGGGGAGTTGTCTGGCCTGTTATCACGTGGGTCTCGCGTCTACTCTACACGTACATACTCAAGTATGCACGTATGTACTCGAGATACAAGTGCATGCACGCATATAATGTTCATTTACACGCGTACATTTTCGTACGTACACGTGACACGTATATACATGTGATATGATATACACGTGATACGTATATATTCGTGTATACACGTATGCACTCCTTTAGGTAATCACGTATACATGCTTATATACCAGTGTATACACGTACACTTGAATAGGCACGTGCATGCATGTATCTGATGCATACATGTATCTACTTATATATGAATGTGTTTACTAATGTTTACACGGCACGTATATACTCGTGTACACACACATATGCTTGTGCATATACTTGTAACTAGAAAAATAACTGAAATATACAAATATTAGGGTCGTTTATAATGGTTTTGCATCTATTTTTAACTATGACCACTTTACCCCATGCTATGACCACTTTCCCCCACCCCATGGGGTAAAGTGGTCATAAATACAAAGGGAAAAGAAAGTGTTATAAAACTACTTAAATCAATATTTATTTTCCTAAAATTCAATGTGCTGTGTTCTTTAATAATGTAATGTAAAATAAAAACAAAAAAAGTTTAAATGTTTAAAGGATTTATTGTATCTATTATTCACATAAGTTGAAAACCTACGATTTTATGACCACTTTACCCCACCAGACCCTAAGATATAAGAAATTTAAGACTAAAATATTAGCTGAAACTGGAATCAGTGATAAGCCATGCAGCAAAAATGTGTCAGAAGAAAAAAATAAAAACGCGTATTAATTCTGAAAAGTCCCCAAAAAACTTACAATTTCAATATGTCCTGTTGAACAAAGGAGACAACTAAAAAATAACCACCATCAATGAAACGTAAAAATCTTTAATCGTTAAATACAAATATTTTAAATGATATCGAAAGTTTAAATACAATTCATTATACGCGAAAATCAACCATGTCTTTTGGCTGATAGGAAAATTAAACGTGCGAGGAATTTTTGCTCTAAAAATACGGCACTTTCGAAAAATTTCATTAAAATAGGAACAAAAAAAATTAATTTGAATTTTGACATATTGAGTTCAAATATTTGTTTTTCGCAATCACGAGTGTGAGTATGTGCGTGTAGGAGTGTGTGTTTGCGTCTGTGTGCAGGCATGAGTGTGGATATGTATGTGTGTGTATGTGTATGTATGTATACGTGTGTGTGTATGTATGCGTGTGTGAGTAGGATATGGACGCAACCTCGAGACTGCTTTCGCTAGAGGAGCAGCATCGTGAGTTGCCTGTCGACGGTGGTGCTGCAGAGGGAGGTGGAGGGAAAATAAAATCATATATAGGAACGGTCATTAAAAGGTCAAGTGAGAGCAATAAGCAATGTGATTGCTCAAAAAAGGGAAAGGGGTTTAAAGAAATCTGCACACCTACTACAGAGTGCAACATACATGTTTCGTCCCCCTTCTCTTAAATTTAACAAAGAAAAAGGATGAAGGACACCTTTTGTTTTGTTCCCCTCCCCTCTCTTTAAAAAGAAACAAAGAATATTATCGAATTTCTTTTGTTCATCTTCTGGACAAAGCTTCACAAAACAATACGTACCTGAACAACGGCAGCTAACTATAATCATCACTTCTGATGATATTTCTGTTTTCCTGGTTTTACACCTCGCGACTAAGACAAAATTTTTGTTGACATCTTTTTTGTTCTGTATAATTTAATACGTTATTAAGTATACTAAATACATACCAGTATAGTCTTCATTACAAATGTTAGGAAATTAAAGACTACGATTTGTTCATTACTCTATGAAGTACTATACAACATGAAAGTTGTTTGTGCAAAACATAAGTAAATTTTCCATCTGAAAAACCAATAGTCTCACGTCGTGGTATTGATGATATTGATTAATGTAACCCATTTTCCCATTAAGACATAGTGGTTCAGATTCCATATTCAACAGTTGTTTCTCTAGCGATGAATACATGTATCGTTGCTTGTTCAACCAGGTAAGCCAGATACTCTCTGATTACCGAGATGAGATGGAAAGTTTAACATCCGGTTTACAGGCAGAAATGGAGGAATGTATTAGTTTTCAGGAATCCCAGCTTTTATGGATATATGTAAGCTTCTAAATTAATCAGTCACTTTAAAGTAAGAGAACCACGCGAATTAAATTTTTATTTACACCTCTCATTTAAATAGACTCGTCTTAACTGGACGTTTGCGTATTCCACAGTAGCCTTGGGCAGACTTTACTAGAATACGAAGTAGTTAGCAGTTTGGTGTACCACAAAAGAATCAAAACGCATATCAACAGTTTGTAGCAATATATATGACACTTACGTATTTTTTTGCGATTTTAGACTTCACAGAATTTGTTTCCTGATAGCTACAGAGGTACCTATATCTGCACAAAACTTGCTGAGTTGCGTCTAAGTATCATATTAGAAGTTTTAAGTAATGAAACTTCGAGCCTCTTAACTCATCTCATAAAGATTTACAACGAAGAAATTCTTTGATATATTTCGATTTATTCAGGTATTTGTAGAATGACTAAGATGGATTGAAAGCAATTCAAAGCGATCGTGAGCTAAATCGCGTAACCAAGAACAAAATTTCAACATTTCAATTGGAAACTCTGCGTGATTTCCATTTTTTCCTCTTTTTCCGGAGTTCCATCAAGGGAAACGTGGATAATTATTTCAAACACACTTCCTGTGATGGCTGGTGATTAGGCTTAATCGAAGACGGGAAACGGTAAATGGAATTGCTGGTCTATGTGAGGCTTATCATTGGTTCGTTTAACTTGTGCAGAGATATTTCATTTTGATGTTTTATGGCGGTTTGGCGAGTCTATCGCATTTTTAATCATCTTCGTCGGATAAAAGAATAATTTCCGTTTACAAGTTTTGATAAATGGGGTAAAAAGTTCATAACAGCTTTTGAATGGGTGCGCAAAATACGTTCTTTTTTTTGGTGGATATTCAAATTGCATGTCACATTATTTTAATTTTCATAATTAAAAGAAGTATCTCTTTTTTTTGTTTTGAAATTTATGTGTTTGTTGGATGTTAATTAAACGCAAGCAATTGATAATCTAAGTCCTAAATTTTTCTGCAACATTTCATATATCAAGCCACCATGACAGATAATTTAAGTAAAAGGTTGTAGCCGTAAAAGGATAGCATACAACAAGTAAAAAAAATCCCCGTTTTGTATGAAATTTAAATAAGTAGCGATAACTAATGAAATTAAAATAAAGCAACGTATTATCTGTGCATATTTATTGTGATACAATAGATATCACATCCCTAATCAAGGCAAATACTTTGCTTAACTAAATTGAATAAAATGTTAATTTTTTATATCGCTAAATTTCCGTGGTGTGTTTTTATGATGCTGAGGTTTCATAGGAAAATTCGAAGGATTTTCTGCGTTTACAATAGCCGCAGGAATGGTGATAACTACTTTGCAACTTAAGTGAAGATTGTGATCGAAGAAAAGAAATATACACTGAGTGGCCAAATTATTATAACTTCTTGGCCCTTACACATAGAACGATCTTAACTACATGTTTTTGTCGTTGGAACTATACAGAGCAAATGCTAGAGAGCTAAAAACTGTCAAGCAGTGTGGTGTTGTCTTTGAGATGAGACGAAGAATGACGATGATTGAAAAGAAATGAGTGAAAAGAACGTGGTTTAATGTTTGAACGGTAGATTCAACATTAAACCACGAACTCCAAAAACCCAAAACCAATCCAAACTCCAAAACCAATCCAACGCAGATTCTTGATGCGTTGGAGTCAGCTTGATCGAAACGGCTGTACTTATATTTGCTGCTCTTGAACACTTTTTAATTCATTAGTACTTTGTAATGTTGTGATAACTACTTTGCAATTTAAGTGAAGATTGTGATTGAAGAAAGGAAACATACACTGAATGG
The DNA here is from genome assembly GCF_026930045.1 of Uloborus diversus. NCBI lineage: Eukaryota > Metazoa > Arthropoda > Arachnida > Araneae > Uloboridae > Uloborus > Uloborus diversus. The sequence continues at coordinate 171,698,198 of NC_072735.1, read as the reverse complement.
CCAAATTATTATGACTTCTTGGCCCTTAAACGCGGAACGACCTTCGCTACATGTTTTTGTCGTTGCAGCTATACAAAGCAAATGCTAGAGAGCTAAAAACTGTCAAGTAGTTTGGTGTTCTTTGAAATGAGACGAAGAATGAAGGTGATTGAAAAAAAAATGAGTGAAGAACGTGGTTTTTTTGTTTTAACGGTAGATAATTGCAAATTATTGATGCGTCAGAATCAGCTTTATCAAAACGGCTGCCTTTAAGAAGTGTTTGAGAACAGCAGTTGTAATTGTTAACGAAGACTTGACTACCAAGCAAATAATCGGGTCTTGATGTCATAATTGTGGTTGTCACTGGCTACAGAAGCTTGAGCTGAAAGGAAATTTTCCAGAGCTGTCCAGTCTAAGAAAAGATCAACAGTATTTCAAATTACAAGCCGTCTTACTGTACGAACATTTGCGAAGGTGTATGCAGCACGAACGAAAAGTAGAACGTTTGCAGAACAAACTGTATTCTGTACAGTGCACCACGTAGGCTATTATTGCAAATGACAAGCTTAAAAGTCTGTACTATATACCTTGTACGAAAGCTGACTTCTCCAATATGCAAAAGAGTGCAAGGATTGGACAGAAAGTGATGTATAATGGTTATGTAGTTCACTAAATTGCATATCCACATGCACCTATAACTGACAAATTGCGAATATGGAGAAAACAACACGAAGCAAGCGATCCCACTACATTGCAGCATTGCTGCAATTCTCACAGATAGTAGAGGAAATACTTTGTTACGGGAGATGCTTCTATGCAGCGGTTGTATATTTTAATGAATTTAATTATTATCACACATGAAGAACTTCCTCTATGTTTATGGTAAACCCTGCCGAAGATAGACACATGCAGCGGTAAAAAGAACCCAACCATAAAGCTGATAAGATCGGAAAATAGTTCAATGATCATGACAAAGACATTAAAATGTTTAGTTGGCCTGCACAATCACAAGCTATAATCTCATCTTAATAACCTGCCGAAGAGATTAAATGGGACACAAGTAGCTGGATCAACTCTGTATTAAGAAGCGCAGTGAAAAAATGTTTTGAGATTTTTTAATGTCTTTTAGATTAATTAGTTTAGTTGGTTTTTATTGGGGGTCCTACAGCAACAAACGATTTTTTGATGCATTTTAGATAGTTCTATGCATATTTATAACAAAATACAGTTTTGTGTTGTAATGAGCGGAAAGTTTATATGCGGTGTGTTCCGTTTTTACCTGCAATACCTTTATTTTCGCAATTGTTAGTCCTAGATGTATACTTCCAATTGTAAAAATGTTCAGAATCGTATGCAGAGTTAAGGTATTGAAAGTTTGAAGAAAAAATGAAAACGAGTCAAAAAAATATAAAATTCAACTTTTTATACGGGTTCTAGTTCCCCTAACTAATGTTTAAAAAAATAATCTCCAATAAAAACTATTACTGACACAAAAAAAACTTGACATTTGTGCAACCAAAACTCAAGGTGATACTCTCGTTCAAAGTCAATACACAAGATGAGATTGGAACGTATCGCTCTTTCAGAACTTTCTGACAGCTTGTCAAAGTAAGAAAAACAAAATATTTACATTTTTTATTGATATTCAAAAATAAATGCAAATGTTATGCCGTGATACGAAAAAACACACTACAAAACCTCGACCAATTCAAAAAACCACACTCCATACACACACATAATTTTAAACACTTGTTAACCGCTATATTTTCCGCCAAAATGTGCTATTGACAGCAAGTGAAAAGTGGTGTAAGTCACAAATCGCTGCGTTTCATATCTTCGTGAATATTGCTCGTACTAATTTAAAAAATTTTTGTGTTTGAAATATTTTTCAATGGAGATTATTTCCCTAAATATAAGTTAAGGGGACCTGGGGCCCGTATAAAAAGTTAAAATTTTGTATTTTTGACTAATTTTTATTTTTGCTTCAAACTTTCAATATCTTAACACTGCGTCTGATTTTGAAAACTTTTGCAATTGAAAGTATACATGTAAGACTAACGGTTGCGAAAATAAGGGTCTTGCAGATTAAAACGGGACGCCCTGTATAATGATTTGTTTTGTAAACTATCCATTTGTTATCCGTAACTTCGTTTACCCAGATTGCATTTCATTCCAGTTAGTCCGGGTTAGCGAGGTTGTATAGTATACTTTTAAGTAACGATCAGCGCGAACGCGTTTCTCCCCTCCCCCAACCCCCAAGATTGCGAAAATTTGATCTGGATGCTAAACACATTTCACAGTGAGCACTTTTCTGTACATTCGTTTTCAGAACCGATCCGCACAAACGCAATTTTACTATTTGTTAAAATCTAGAAAATGAAATTCAAAACATAATATGAATAAAAAAATAATTCTCAGTTTCAATTACAAAACATATTTTTTATTTGCTTAACTCCCATTTTGGCTGTTAGCATTAAGTAAATACAATATACATACGTTTCTTAAGTTTCAAACAGCCATGCTATCTGTTGAAAATTCCCGCAAAACGCTTTAGAATAGTAGTAACGCTTAAGAATCTTGTTCTTATTGTTAGTAGAAATTTTGTTACAAATTAACATTTTATTTCCGAATATCTTGTTCTGGCTATTAGCATTTAATAAATACAGTTTGCACATGTTTCTTAAGATTCAAACAGCCTTGGTATTTGTTAAAAGATCCTGAAAATATCAATCCTTAGAAACGTGTCCTAACTGTTATTCGATTTTCTTACCAGCTTGTTGATTTCAGATTACGTATCCCCAATCGATAATTTCCATTTTAGAGGCTGTATTTTACGCTTCAGCGGGAAAACTTTTCGGCTCTGAAGCCGTAAATTATGAATTTAGATGCATAAGTACAAAGAAGATAAATATTAACTTACAAAGCGTCGAAAATTTATGGACAACATTTAGGAGAAACTGCAGTGTCTCGTAATCTGTACCAATTACGTATAATAGCGATCGTGAGTGAAAATTAATGAAATACGCTTTTGAAATCTTAATGGCGGTAAGATGATTCGTTAACATTTAATGTTGTTCAGTAAAGGATTAAATATTTTTCGTAATTTGATTTTCTGAAATTAAATTTTGGAAATTTTGGCATAATTTATCTGTGCATAGTGTACAGGATACAACTGCAAGAACTGTGCATACATATTCTCTAAATGTATTGAAAAAACCCTGAAGGGCTTTAACTTTGGAATTTCCAGTTATCAGGAAAAATGACGAAAATTATGACGTCATACGGAGTATAAGGGGAGAAAAACTTAGAAAGAAATATGAACATTAATATTTGCACATCTGCTTGTTGATCATATTTAAAAGACTCGGATATAGAGGCATTTGCAATGCGCACTGTGAAGCGCATCTGTAAAGGATATTTTCTTGTTCAAGTAAATATAACATCATACCCCTCTTTCGCAAATTTAGTAAACACTATTGATCGTAAAAGTTTTTTTTTATATTATCTTTACTAATAATAAAGCTGAAAGTCTCTTTGTCCGGATCTCTCTCTGTCAGGATCTCTGCGACGCGCATAGCGCCTACACCGTTCTGCCGATTTTCATGAAACTTGGCACAAAGTTAGTTTGTAGTATGGAGGTGTGCACCTCGAAGCGAGTTTTCGAAAATTCTATTTTATTCCATTTCTATAACAATTTTAAGAAATTTTTTCCGATCAAATGATCACAACTAGGAATTGTAAATTACGAAATTGTCATTACGTGGAACCGTAACATGGGCGAGCCATTTAACATAGCAAATTGGCGAGAAATTCATCATCCATTATTTTTTAATATACAGGCGAACCAAATGATCTTTTAATTTTCTACGGGCAAAGCCTTGCGGGGGCCACTAGTACATAATGTAAGAGTTTAAGGATTGACTAGGGGCTAGAATATCGTTTTTCTGATTGAAAGATATAGATCGCTAGATGCCCGATTAGATCAAATAATTCCGTAATCTATCTATAACCGAAAATATAACATATAGATGAACTATACGCATGAACTAAGATGCATTAATCGGCGGTTACCAAAAATATTAACAATTACCTAGTTCAGTGTTTCCACGTTTTTTTTAAGCAATCATGATTGCTTCTTGCTTTTATTTGACCGTCCTTGATGCTGTGGTTCCTTTTTCAGCTTGGACCAAGGCACCAGCACCACCGCTCACCGGCCTCTGCAGGCGCGGCTCCGAGCACTGCCTCCTGCAATCCGTTTCTCCTGGTAGGGGGCATCCATGTCCTACACACATGCACGCTCATACACACACATACACACAGGTCTATGCACACACACACAAGCCTGTACATGCACGCACACGCGCCTACACATACACGCCTGCACACATATACACAACTATAAAAACGTAACTGTCCAGCAGGAGGGGTAGGCTTGGGGGGACAGGAGCTGTTTCTAGAAACAATAGCCCTCAATGAGTAGGGCCCTGTCGCAACTCTTGATTGCAAAAAACATAATTTTAATTCAAAATTTCAGAATTCAATTTAATTTTTTATTTTATTTACTTATTATTTTTAATGGGTTGCACAATTGCTATCGATATTCTGTGCTGCTACGAAACCCTGAAAATACATTTTCTCGTTACTGAAGTTTACCTCGGGAGGTGGAAAATGTAATACGTCTTATCACTCGCGATTTGCGTCATTAAAATGCATAATCTCACTACAGGAAGACAGCAGTATGTCATCAAAATGAAAATGTGTCCCTTGTTTTTAATTGGCAGTTGCTTAGCTTTTGATAGTAAATGATAAATTATCAAATTAGCTCTGTGCTACCATATGATTCAAGTGAAAAACCAACCCAAATAAGGCACAAATTCTAAAGATTTTTTCTTCAGAATTTGTGCTTTATTTACGTTAGTTTTTCACTTTAATGATAGCTTTTGAAATGTTTGTCTTTATCATTTGAGGCATGCTTACACTTCGAACCCCAATGAGTATTTATTTTAATAGTCTGATTTAAAAAAGAAACATTGCACAAATAACAAATTATAATTTTCCCATCTTGATATATATTTTACCAGCTGTTCTTTATAAACTTCAGTTTTGATCAAGCTTTTTTCATGCCGAAAACTTTTTAATTACCAATGGCAAACGAATCTACTACCTGTAAAAAATCCCATTCTATGACTAGTTTTTGCAGTTTCTTCTCGTCTCAATTTTGACCGCAAATAAACAAATAAATCACCTTTCCCTTACGGTCTGAAAGGATATAATTGCTCGCACCTAACAGATGTTTTCCTTCATTTCGTTTTTTGCGTAAAAATGATTTTGGGAAAAAAAATGTTATAAAAGAAAACTTTTCGATTGGTTTTTCTTCAGGTGAATGTTAAGCTGTGAGCTTTTAAAAGTGCTCAGCCTATAAACATTTAGTGGAAGCTCAACCAGGACGTGTGATAGTTCCAGGAAAAATACCTTATGTCTAGTGAAACATCATAATGATCCCAAGTTAAAGTAACCTGTTTATTATGGCTATGATATAGATACCTCACTTGCCAACTCAATTAACTCCATAAAACAAAAAGTAGAGAAAAGTGATAAAGAAGATTGTGTTATCCATAGGAGTGAATAGGCCCTCGTGTTACATTTTCTGCCATCCCATGGTCAGAAATGTACTGAACCAAAACTTTTATAAAAATTCACATGCTAAGCATTGATTAAGCACTATTAAAGCAGAAATGGTGATTTTTTGAATTAAGTGAAGTTAATATATTTGACTACTAAGGTATCCATATAGACAATGACATGTTTAACGAAATATTGAAAATAAGCTCTTTAGAAAACTAAGTAACTCTTTGTACTTTGACAGACTTCTGAAGCAAACCTTCCACTCAACATGACAACTGTAATTAATACATTATTGTTTGCTGAAGATTCGAACATTATCCAACCGAATGAAGATGACCTACAACGATGCCTTTACACACTACAAAAAATATGTCAAGACTACAATATGAAGATCGCGATACATAAAACTAAATCGATGGCATTCCGGGGAAAAGAGCCGGTAGAAACTAAAATCATCCTCAAGAACCAAATTATTGAACAGGTCAATGATTTTAACTACCTTGTCTGCAACATTTCATACCAACACGATTATGATATCCAGAAAAAAGTGTATAAGTTCCAACATATTTGTGTCACGCTGATGAGAACCTTAAAAGAAAAGACAAGAAGATAAACTCGGATGAAGTTCTATAGAGTTATGGCAGCGCCAACACTGCTCTATGGCTCGGAAACATGGAATATGAACTCCCATTCAACAAACAGAATTCAAACAGCGGAGATGCGATGTCTCCGAGCGGTCAAACATTGCACCATCCTAGAAATAATAAGAAGCGAAGATATACGAAAATAATTACAGATCTACAGCCTTAACAGAAAAATTACTGTATTATCGTATCAAATGGAGAGACCACGTACAAAGAATGCCGCGTGGAAGACTACCAAGGGCCGTCTACTGCTAGCAACCTAAAGGGAAACGAGACCGCGGTCGACCTATAAAGCGGTAGACAGACCAGGAAGCAGGAACAGGCTGAAAGCCATCCATGAAGGAGATGATGATGATGAAGCAAACCTTCTAAGTGAAAGCGTGAAAACTTATTTCAAGCATTTAGAGCTATGATATTCATGTGCCGAAGCTATCGGCAAAAACGAACCGACTCCACTGAGCAGCCGAAAAACAACCTAGTCTTACTTGAGCTGAAATTGAAAAGAAAGAGAGTGAAGCAAAGTGCCGGCAGTTTAAACGCTACTGGTAAACTGACTATTCTGCTGACGTGATCTGCTGCAAGACGGAAAGAACAAATGAGATAAAACTAATGCAAATCAAGGTTACAAATACTTTTTGAAAAATAATTCTCTATTTGTAACAGTGGAAAAGTGTTTCGGAGGAAGTTACTTTATACGCAGCTTAAATGGTATAGAAATCGGTAGTAAAGAATTCATAACTTTTCATCCGTTCCTACTTCTGGTTATCTTACTCTGTTTAAAGGAAAATTTGACAGAGACTTATTTAGCAGTGCCCTAGCCCTTGCATGTAAAAAAAAGGCCAGACCTAGCACTACTACTTAAATCTTTCTAAAAATAAATTCAAGTCTACAGGAAATGTTTTTTAGTGTAATATAATTAAGTAGCAGCCCACAAAAATAATTAAACGCAGGAAGTAATCAAAATTATTAAACATTTCTGACATTAAAATTTTTAAACACTAAATTTCTGGAGAAATACTTGCATGAGTTAATTGACAGTTAAACTGGTTAATAAAGCAGATCCTTGCAATTTTAAGCAGTTAACCGCATCTGTAGTGTAAAAGATGTGCTTAACAAGATTAGTTTTTCTAACAATCTCCGTTTCGAGTTTCCATAGTATTTGGGTAATTCATGCTTATAAAGTTCAACAAAATCACTAATAAAATTAAAATAAAAAAACGATAATTTTGAATTACCTTATTTTAACACTTTGCAGTTGTTAAATTATCACTTATTAGTAATAGTTGCGCGAAGTTATAGCATAAACAATGGAACATTTAATAATTTGTATCTAAAAAATCTATTTTGGAATTAGTGAATTATAGTCTAGTCTTGCATTGAAGAAGTTTTAATGCACACAAATATGAAGTAAAAGAGAGTGAATTATTGACACAGAAAAACTTTTAGTGCGCTATTGACAAAATTTTCTTTACGATCTTTATCGCTGATGATCATATTTTCATTATTTAAAAAAAAACATCAAATAATGAAAACAAATCTGTATAAAAAGTCTTCAGTTTTCTCACATTTCGTGAATTAACATAGATTTCAAATAAAAATTATATCATAAATAATTATCAAGCAATTCTAAAACGTTAAAATGAGAGAAAAAAAAAGCAACAAACAGCAATTTTTAATTCTAATTGGATCAGAACCAGGATACCGAATTCCATTAACCGTTACTTTTCGTTCACAGTTTTTCTAACTGAAATCGGTTTTAAATGTCAAGCAGCGTTTTAATGATTCACTGCAACCGTACACACTCAAGGAAATGAAATCGTTCTCTTAAAGTCATTAAAAGAGCTAGGCCCACCGTTTTACATCCCCGAAATCAATACATCATATCACTGAGCCCATTCCTCATCCAGATCTAGAATTATCTCTCCAAATTACAATTCATCCAGTGACAACAAGCCCTATGCAGCGCAATTACAGCAAAAAGGCACGTTCGAAAATTAAACATAAATGCGTCGTAGAAATAGATCTTCTGCAGAGGGGGCGATGCAGGGAACGGAGAGGATTTTTAATCAATTATCAGTCGTTGAAAATTCATCTTGTCTGGCAGGTTTTCCACTTGCTGTAATTGCGAGACTGGCTCGTTTTACACTGTATATTGATTAGATGGAAGCTGTGTTAATTAATGGACATCGGTGGGGGAGCGATTGTGAAAATGTGCAAATATTTAAAACTCGTTTATGATGGTCCATTATTGAAATTGGAATAAGCGGTAGAGTTAGTATCAATTTCTTGGCTGGCGTCGATACGAGTGACCTGTTGTAGAATTATGCAATAAATGATTAGAACACATGTAAACGAGCAGATATGGGAAATAATCGCCGAATGAGTAGTTCTGCAAGTAAACAGCATTTGTATAAGAGATAGGTTGATAAGTATCTTAAAGTGTTCACTGAGTCAATGAGCTTTATTTTAAGATTCACAAGTGTATATTTTCTCTTCTTCAAATATTTCAGTCACAGTTCATAACATAAGCGTAATATAGCAGAAAATAAATGACAGTATACTTATAAATTCCTGAAATAATAAGACTTAAAAAAGCGACATACTATTGCGTCATTTGTTGCGTAGAACATCGATGTACTGAGCATTAAGTTTTGGTTTTTAATGTTTTAGAAGTTCATTCCTATACTTGTATTAAAACTATTAATTGAAAAAAATGTTATCGAAGTTAAATGTGGAAGATTTTTTTGATGCATTACTAGATTAAATACTGGAATCTTTTTAAACAAAGTAAACTACTAATAGTTAAAATTTTAATGAGTGCTTAGATATTTCCGAAAAAACTTTTAAGTTAGAAGGGAATGAATTGCTTTTACGACGTTTGATGTTTGCAGTGAAGATCTTTTTGAGATTTTCGCTCCCAACCTCCAAGGAAATAATAATTTGTCTGATGTGCTATTCGGAATGTTGACTGTTTGCAAGATTTAAACACATTTGTATCTTATTTTCTATTTTTAACTCATGGTTTAAAAAAAGAATTCTATGGAACTACAAAAAAAAAATAAATAAATAAATAAATAAATAAATAAAATTAGCAAAAACTTAATATATTAGATCGTTTTCTGATTTTTTTTTAAAGGTTACCAATCTCCTCCCTTGTAGGAGATTTGCTTTAATTAATCGATGAATATGTTAAACACACCAGTAGTGACCAGTGCTTCAGTAGTGGCCACTTCAAGGTTTACATTTGAAAAAAATTGGATTTCAGGTTTCCCAATGAATTCAAACGTGCGGGAGGTAATATCTGCTGCATGTTTGGTGCACTTTTGAATCCATTGGGAGACTTGGAATCCTATTTTTTCGAATTTAAACCTTGAAGTGGCCACTACCTAAGCACTGATCACTACTGGTGTTTTACTTTATATATTAGAGAAGCAATTTTGTTAGTATTTTGTACTGCCTTAAAACTATAACCCTATTTGAAAAAAAAAATAGGTGTCTACAGTGGATATAAATATGTTTGAGAAAAATGTAAATTATAATTGGAAGCATGATGATCCGAATTTTGTTTGTATTTCCTGTGCGCATTTAAGGAGTTTAGATCTCATATACATTACATTTAACACAAAGATACGTTGAAACCCAGGATTTCCCACAGGGGAAAGAGGAACAGAGTTTAAAAATTCAAATTTATTTCTCAACATCATTAATCTTATTTTGCTCATTAGTTTTCGTTTCCCTTCATAAACGAATTTTCATCTAGTTTTAAGTGTTATATCACGACAAAGCTCATCAAAAGTACACCAGGTGTTTCTTCAAAGTTTTTAAAAAAGTCCACTTTAAAATATCTTAGACTAACATTGGAGCCCGTTTAAAATCTCTATATAGTATAAAATGAAGTGTCCAAAAAGCGTTTGTTTGAACGCGCAAAACTCGAGAACTAACTTTCCAATTTCGCTGAAATTGGCCATTATATTTTCACAGTATCTTTTTTTTTTAGCACCGGAAAGGTTTGAAGACCAGTTTGAAAAAAAAATCGACCAGAAGTTTTTTTTAAATTCCAATTTAGGCCCAAATTTCACACAAATTCCCGAATATGGGGGTGAAAAATTAGTCGAATACATATATATATATATAAATATATATATATATATATATATATATATATATATATATATATATATATATATATATATATATATATATATATATATATATATATATATATATATATATAATTACCTGTCGTTGAAAAGCGTGGAATTTTCCGCGTTCTACGCAATTTATTTCAATGCTCTAACTTAATTGTGGCGGGAGTTGTTTGCGTTTTTAGCTCGATTTTTTTAAGGCTTCGCTGAAATTTAGGCATTACTTTCTTCATTAAATCTATCAATAAAAAGTGAAAGAATTGTCCCACATTTTTCTTTTTGACATCATTGAAAAAAGTGATATTTTTTACTCCAGATCCATCTCGACTTAATGTCGGAAAACTAAGCTTCTATCTCAAAAGAAAAAAGAGTTACAAGCTGTTTTGAATCAAGTTCAAGAAATCTCGTTTCCATTCAAATTGGAACTATTTTTTCCCATTTTAATTCCTTAAACTTATTTTATTTTGTGTTCCCATGGTTACGGTTTTTTTAAAATCCATCTTTTTCGATTTAATTGCTTAAAATTATTTTAATATCTGTTGCCATCGTTTCGAAGGGAAACTTTGTATGGTTTTTTTCTTTTATTGATTTATTTAAGTCTGAATGTTGAATATACGTCACTTGACACACTTTTTATTTCTAAGGTGGAGCGGGCAATGCCGGGCAACGCATCTAGTTATTTTATATAAAAAAGGAACTATTATATAATATCCTTCTTTTATCAATGCACAAATCTTTAGTTCTATTAAAACATTGTATGAAATAGGTAAGTGTGACACTATGTTTTTCACTACTAAATAATAACTATTATTCCTTTAATTGTGTGGGAGAAGTATTAGAACAACTATTTAAATATGATTTTTGCGATGATTGTAAGCCATAACATAATTGACCTAATTAATACTAAACACCCTTGCAAAATCAATCTCATGTGATTATTTTGCTGTTAGAAATAGACATTTAAATGAAATTAATGTTGTATAAAGTGGAACCTCGTCACCACAAAAATGGAGTTGGGAATAAGAGAAATCAAATTGCTATTGAGAATGATGAAAATACTTAATAAAACAAATGTAAATAAAAGCAAGTTTTATTAGCCTTAAAAATATTTGAAAATAATATGTTGCTAAAATTAAATTACAGTTAAAAGAAATGAATTAGAAATTGAACGTTCTATACAGTGTTGAAATTAATAGGAAGGGTGTAAAAAATTAGGGGAACTGATATGTATTGAGCAAAATTGGTAATGGGAAAAATAAATCGTTTATGATTTTAGCTGCTAAAGTATTAATTTACTTATGTTCGAAAACACCAGAAATTAACTATGTAGTATCATATCTACATATTACAAAATGAAGTCTCCAAAAAGCGTTTGTTTGTGTGAACACGCAAAACTCTAGAACTACCCGACCGATTTCGCTGAAATTTTCAAAGTATCTTTCTTTTAGCCCCGGAAAGGTTTGCAGACCGGTTCGAAAAAAATCGATGAGTAGTTCTTTTTTCCCCAATTTAAACTCAATTTTCGCATAAATTCTCGAATATGGAGGTGAACAATTACTTGTACATATTAATATTACATATCGTTGGAAAGGGTAGAATTTTCCGCGTCCTACGCAATTTGTTCCAATGCTTTAACTCTACTACAGCGGGAGTTATCTGCGTTTTTAGCTCGATTTATTTCAAGCTTAGCTGAGATTTATGCACTAATTTCTTTATTAAATAAATCGATTAAAAGTGAAGGAATTGTCCCACAGTTCTCTTTTTGATACCATTGGAAAAGACGGCATTTTTCACTGCAGATCTAACTCAACCTTTGGTCGAAAAATTAAGCTTCTAAAAAAGTTGCAAGCCTTTTTAAATCAATTTCAAAAAATGTCATTTCCATTCCAATTGTTAACCATTTTCTTTCGCATTTTAATTCTTTAAACTTTTATTTTATGTTTCCACGGTTACTCTTTTTAAATCCATCTTTCTCGATTTAATTTCTTAAAAATATTCTAATATCTGTCGTCACTGTTTGGGAGGGAAGTATGCATGATTTTTTTTTTATTTATTTAAGCCTGATTGTTGAAAATACGTCACTTGACACAATTTTTATTTTCAAGGTGAACCGGACAAAGCCAGGCAACGAGCTAGTAATTAATATTTGTAAGACAGTAATAAAATATGACAATTAAAATATAAATTTATATTTAAATTTAACTACCATCAATTGGTGGCGCGGACCGTATGTTGGGCACCAATGATAATAAAGCGTTGAAATATATTTGATAAGACTATTTGTGTTTTCGGTTTCAGTCATAATATATATTTTCTCCACCGAATGTTCGAACACGCATGAATTAACAAAAAAAATTACTGATTAAAAAAGATTAATAACCCCAACAAATTCAATCTAAGAAAACGCCTAACATACAACACTAATACTTATCTGAATCGACCTTTCTGCAGAAAGCGAAACGCACTATCAAACCAAGAGTCAATCCATGTTCCTAATTATCCAAATTGCTCCGTGTTACCCAAACGCTCGCGGCGGAATTTTCCTTTCATCTTTGGGGATTGTCGAGGAGCCATCCACGATTGATACAGGTCTCTCGAACTCGTTGATCTTTTCATTGGTTTCGATTGCGACAAATAAAACGATTTTTCTTAAGGAGAAAATTGAACTTGTTTTAAAGTCAAGCTGAGAGTGAAATTGGTTGGATATGTTTGTAGGTGGCGAGGTGTTTATTTAGACGGATGAATTTTGTGTTTGCGAAATAAATGGCATTGATTAGTTTAGAGTGAAATGATACAATCTTAGCTAGGAATTTAATTTGTCCATTTAAACACAATTCGTTATTTTTGGTAACGGAATATTTTGTTTCCTTGTGTAAATCCAACCTATTTTAAACTGTTTGAAAAATATTTATGCTGTTATTCTTTTTAAAAAGCCCCCCTCCCCCCAAGGAAAAAGGTATTCTAAGAATACTTTGAACTATTTTTAAATTTTATTCGACTGCCATTCTTCTAAATTTGAGCTAAATTACCTTTTAAACTTAATGTTTTTTTTGACTTTGAAAACACGTACGAAATCGATCACATTAATTACAAGGTGATTTTAATAACTAGTTTATGCCATCGATACGGAAAGTATTTGGATTTAAAAAGGAATCTCCTAGTAACTTTTTTCTTCCGGTATTCTAAAATTCTATCAATTATTAGTTTGCGTAATGGTTTTCACAGTCTTCGTAAATAAGTTTAAAATAACAAGTTAAAATATAATGTAAACTAATCAGCGGAAAAAATAACAGAGCATGGATAATTATTTAACAAACAACGCTACCTCGATTCTTTTCGAGACTAATATCACTCACATAAGTATAGATAAAAAATAAGTAAAAGGTTAACAATTTTTTGTTACTGACACGTAAATGGTCAGAAAATGATTTTTTTTATCAGAGGGAATTTTCACAGTTGATATTATTGTAATTACTATTGAAGAATGACATCTTAAATTGACAAATAAGCTCAAAACCGAAGGTCCTTGTTTACTTGTTATCTTTGCATTGAGTTTCGAGAGAGAAAAAATCCAATTTTGGAAGAATGTCGATATGGGAAAATAAATAGTATTATTCTCTAAATCTTTCATTGTATTTAAAGAATCAGTACAATCATTAAAACTAGCATTTAAAAATAAACTATTACGGCCAAGTATTATAAAATCAGTTATTTATAGCAAAGTTGAAGAAACCCGATGAAGTTCGTATTTTTATTAACATCACTATCAATATTTCAGTTCATCGTTATAGATTTTAAAGCAGTAATGTAATAATTTACAATAAAAAATACAAAATGTATTATAAAATCCACACAGAAGCAGCTTACTCTTTTAATCCCCAATAATCTAAAGAGCATACATATTTGATGTAACATAAGCCATTTATTAAACTTGTTTTTGATTTATTTTTTTTTAATTTAAACTTATTGTCTTTAGAATTTTAGCACTATTGTTAGTTTTTGATGAATTTATAATCTAGTTATGTACTACTAGGTTGAGTCAAAAGTTTTTTCATATTTTCAACTACAAAAGAAATGCACAACCAGCCCTAGTTGGTGAAGGTGTCGATTGATGGTACTTTGGGCTCTGCTGATAATGTTCGGGTACTAGAACTCGGCTGGTGTTGGATAGCTTCCAGCACAACTTTGTGATCGAGAACAGATCTCGGTTTCTTTTTAAGGGTCGTATCACTTTCCTTGAAATGTTTAAACCAATTTTGAGCAGTGCACTCATTTACAGAACCTGGACCCCCAACATCATTAATTTCTTTTGCCGCTGCTCTTGCGTTAAGACCTTTTTTCCAGAGGAAACGCAAAATAACACGAATTGCTAGCTTGTCATCCGCCTTCTCAAGAGACTGCAACGTCTACACAGGTACGAGAAATCACAGCAACTGATAATGATTTTCAAGGTCAAACTCCGCTCTACCATTGTATATCAGCTGTACAGGAACTGTAATTTGCATATGTTACATTCAGGCCTGCCGATCAAGGACAGGGAAAATACAAAAAAAAAAACTTTTGACTCAACCTGGTATGTTCACAACAAGTAAGCTACGCAAATAGTGCAACAATTTAATAAAAATGGCAAAAACTATTTGCCCTCCTGCCCCCTTTATAGAGACTAAAGTTCTTAAAGTCTGCCAAAATTTAAAAAAAAATGGATCTGGCGAGAATTTGAAGGTCCACACGATTTCATCGTCTGCATGTGGCAGGACCTCCACTTACAAATCTTGTGAAAAATGCTTTCCATAACTCACCCATACTCGCTAAATTTGGCCAATTTTCTTAAATTTTCGACCGAGATATCGATGACACAAGGACAAATAATTCCTGTGATCGAAAACATGTTTTACTATGCTCTATCGATTCTTACTTACTTGTTTTCTTTTTCAATATTGCATATTTGCACGGTTTCATGGAAAGAGATTCTGTAGCCGACATCTTCAAAAGGAGAGCTCACTAACATTTTTTTCCTTCGAAAAGGTAGCACTAGATTTGGCAAAATGAAAAATAAAAAAACATATTTATTGTGAAATATTTTTTTTTTGTAACCAACTTTATTTTTAAACTAAAAGTGATTGAACCACCGCGATAAATAAGCATATGGTAAAATTGTTTTGCGGTTAGTCGGGGGGAAAAATTCTTTATTTTTAATATACTCAAACATTTTTAGATGTTTTGTAGTATGCTTTAGTAAAATATTTCAGTGCATCTACTGTAGCCTATGAATACTTTTAGAAATAAATCTGAAGCAAAACAAGACGGAAAAACCTCACCCTATCAACACATTCTTTTTCTTACAAGACCAAAAGCGAATTCTTCTCAACGAAAAAAAAAATCTTTCTAATTATATTTTATTTTTACATTCAGTACTTAATCTTTTCTCTTAATTAATTAAATTATATATAATTGGAAGGTTCTCCTTTAAATTTCTGTGTTTAACTTCTTCAAAAAGGGTTCGGTAAAGTACCTTGGAAACAAGGGCTGAAACAATGCAGCCCAATATAAATACTTAACTTGCAATGTATATTCTTAATTTTAACGTTTAAAATAGCCTAACAAAAATAAAACTTCAAAATTTTTGATCCAGTTTTAATTGATACTTGGGTTTTATTACAACATGAAATAATTGTTATTGATTGTGTTAAACGCCCTTTATGTTTCATTGAAATCATAGTTATCTGAGTTTTGCCTGACTTAGTATGCTAAACGTTGACTGGGGCTTATGAGATGATATATCTAGACTTACTGAACTGAAAAAATGACCCCATAACGCAGTTGACAATACTAGATGTAAAATATTTCGATTTTCAATCCTTCATGTTTTAGTTCTGCTACAGATATATTTGCTTCACGTTAATTAAAGTAGTGGCATCTAGAAAGGAAATAATGAATAAAATTTTATGCACTCAAACAAGTATTAATTTTTTCTTTCGATCAACTAATTTCTCTCTCTTTTAAAAATATTTTTTTGTTGTTGTTTTTTCTTATTGTCATATAATTAACATTTTTAACAATATCACATAAGTAAGGCATATTGACCTGAACAGCATGCCTCAACAAAACGAACACACCTGAAAGTTGATGTCCTACAGAAGCATTATAAATTTTGCATTATTTTTTCCAAGTATCCTTTGCTAAATCCCCCTAAAAATAATGACTAAGCAGTCACATTTATTACAAATTTTATAAATTATTTGGCTTAAGCCTTAAGTTAAGAAGCCTACGCAAAATGAGACTGGATCATTTTTTAAGCAGCTATCAGTAATTAACTTATTCATTCGCGATCTGTTAATAGAAATACTGTGACAAAAACAGTTTACCACAGATTTTCGTAAACGCTACAATTTTACAGCATCGAAACAAAACTTCAAATAAAAACATTTTCCCAAATCGATGCTTTTATGCTGCTGTATTTCGCCTTTTAAACTCTAAATATTTTTAAGTGGTATCCAAATATCTTATTGACGATAAATCAGTAAGCAGATTAATACTTTGTACTATGAGTTAGCAATAGACATTGGCAAAACTGTACATTTTCATATTATTATTTGATTTTCTTCAAGAGATGCAACAACATCGATACTCTTCTTCTAGAAAAATTTAAAGTGTTCAAAAATCATTTCAGGAGAGGAGAAATTATACCGTTAAGTTAAGTATACAAAACTGTGGAAGAGAAGGCAAAAAGTATTATCAATTGATGACTAAAAATGTTAATCATATTCAGTCCAAGTCATGCCAAAAAATTACATTATTCATTGATGAAAAATCTGTTATTCAAAAACGGTTTTCATGGAAGGTTTCGCGACAAAACAATTGCGCTAAAAAGTGTTCAACTTTTTACACACAGAACAACACTGCAGCATCAAACAGATCTAGAAACCAAGCCATTTTCCAAAATCTATGTCTAAGGTACCGTATCTCACTTTCAAACCAAAAGTCAATTCATGTACCTAATTACCTAAATTGCATCCCGTTACCAGAATTCCCGCAGCGGCCATTTCCTTTACTCTCGACCTCTTCAACAGAGCCATCTACGGCGGGATCGGGGCTAGTTACATTGTTTCTGGAACGAAATTGTTAGCGAAAATTCAAACCGCGACTACTTCTTCTGAAATCAAGTCGTCAAAGAAAATCAAGCAAGTTCAGAAGTCAAATAGTTCTCTTTCCGCGAAATTACCTTAATTGCGCAGCGGGATCCCAGAAAGGGACTTCGTGGTTGTGACTGTAACTGTTTGTTTTCTGTTCTTCGTGTCATGCTATTGAAATGGGTGTTTCTGATACGGGGAAGTTATTCGTCGGCGTATTATTATGGTACATCTTTTGAAAGAGCGACAAATAATTTAACGAACACAGTTTGGGTAATCATTAAATTGTGAGATTCATGTTCCTTGAAAGACTGAATATTTATGTTCTTTTTGTTCCTTTATTACTACGTGTGGGTGTGTTACACTTTTATTTTCTCATTAAATAAAGGCAAAATTAAGAAATGTAAGAAATAAACTTAGAAAAAGAAAGCTAAGCATAAAGAAAAAAATATGCATAATTTTTGTCACAAAATGCAGAGAGAGTAATAAAAAATAATTTCAGCTTTTATAAAATTTATCTTGTGTAACCACCCTTTCCCATCACCGCTTTTTTTCTCGTAGTCAATAAGATTAATTTATCGATGAATCAAGATAATTTTGAGTTTTGAGGAAAAAATATCTTCAACTGTTGCTATTCTCTTTCTATTTTTCGTTTGCACTGCGTATGATTTTCATCCAGTTTAACCACTTATTTATATTTTATTAAACATGGTATAGAATCTTATAACATATTTTAAGTGACGTAAATTAACTTCCGTATTTATTTGTCAGTGATTTGAATCCATAATTTATGTAATCGTGGTAGTCAGTATCGCAGCTAGAAATTCCTTCTGGAGGAAATATTTGGTCCTATGTATATGCCCTTATATGTATATAAACTGCAATCTCCCTCCCCCCCCCCCACCACAGTTGCGCCACTGATAACGTACTATTACATTGTTTATGGTGAGAAAAAAGTATATCTGCTGTAAAATCTCTCTAGTTATGCTGACTAGATACATAATTTTATTTCACTAACAGTCGACCAAAAACTCGAAAGTATAGACAATAAATGCAAAGCAAGCGCTGATTTCATAATAAAGAAATGCAGGTTTTACAAGAAACGGTTTCAAGATGACGGAAAGCTTTTTTTATGAAAACATCTAAACGACTTTTATTTTTCTAATGAAATTCAAATTCTTCCATTGTTTTTTATCTGATATCTATCAATGTAAGAAGAGATTTTTTTGTTTTAAGTCTTTTGCACTATGTAGATGTAGAAAAAATAATTCTAGCAAATAATGTATTATTTCGAAAGATTGAGTTAATCAAAAAACATCAACATACATTTTTCCAAATAAGGATTTGGTTTATATTGAAATATTGTACAATTATATTTTATCTTTACTAAAAAAGACAATATTTCATCCTTGGATTACTTTACTACTTAGTGATGTTTCCATCAATTTTTCTGAAGGTGTACTCCTAGTAATCCATTACGCACAATTTGTGTATGTGATCATATACATAGTATGTCATAATTTAAAAACTTATGAAGCTTGAGGGTATACGCTATATGTCTAAAAATGCTTCAGAGTAGACGACGTACATGGAGTATAACCCTATGGGAACACCACTGACTACACTCGTGACAGATATAATATAAACTGACAAATCTACAAACGAAACACACACACACACACATATGTATGTGTATATATATATATATATATAATATATATATATATATATATATATATATATATATATATATATATATATATATATATATATATATATATATATATATATATATATATATATTACTACAAATAAGGAATGGCTCAACAAGGGTCAATTCTGCTTGCGGAAAGATGCAGTCTTTTAACATGTTTCAATTACACAACCAAGAAAATGTCATACTGGTTATATAAACTATTTTCCGATCAAGCGGGGATTGAAGCGATGCTTGAAGCGATACTTTAACCAGTATTGATACAACTTACCAGTTGTTAAAAAAAGTGTCATTTGCGCAGTAGTAGTTTTTGTCCTTTTGCCCTGATATAGTGTGACGATTTCTACTCAAAGAGCAATTTACTTTGTAATCCGTATTGTCTTGACACAACGACTACATTGGTATTACTTTCTGCATTTTGGAATCAGAACCCCCCCATTCGTACCTTTTCAAAACATTTACTTCAACTACTAAACAAACTATCATAATGTCGCAAATTTCAGAAAATTAAGGTTTTTATATCAATGTTTAATTTTGAAAATGAATTAGAATATTAAATAAACAGCTGTGTTATTATGCATTCTATCATCGTGTAGACGTAAGCTACTTAACGCTAAATCACAGCCATTTATCAAATCTGCTAACTGTTGACTATCAACGCGAGCGCAAGTTCATTTCTAATGCAAGGCATTCAGCGCTATTACATATAACGTTGTAAATTGATGAGAAAAGCTTTTACCCGTAAACTGTGAAGAATACCCCAAACAAATGAAACTACGTTATACAGTCGGACCCCGATTTAACAAACCTGAATTTAACAAATTTTGCGATTTAGCGAATTTTTATTTTCCCCCAATTAAAATAAATGCAAAACAACAGTTAACAAAACATTAAAATAAATGCATTAACAAATAATAAACCCCGGGTTAGCAAATCATTTCAAGGGCCATTTTTTTTTTTTTTTTTTTTGTCAATTTGAGTTCGGAAAAATGGGATTGTTTTCCAAATGACATTTTCATATTGCCCGAAGCAGAAAAACACTTTTATTAGAATCTGCAGTTTTTGACGGGCGAGGGGGCATTCAATGAATAGTGATTTTGCGATAATGAAACTCCCATTAACACTTTCTTTTTCAAATGCTTTACATGGCTTAGAAACTAAAAACATATCTCATGCAGCAGGCTGTAAATTACACAGTATTTCCTTCTCTCCATAAAGTCGAAAAATAATTATTTCCAGTCAAATATTAAATAAATTGTCAAAATCTATTACTCAATACTTTAAAATTTCGAATTAACTAATGTGTAATAATTCGTTAAATGCTAAACAAAAAGTGTACACTTTCTTCTTTCTGATATTTATGCGCATTCACTTATTAGGTCTTATAAATAAAGTAAGTGTAATTTTTTTTACAGCTCGATATTACGAATAACCCCGATTTAACGTATAAAAGTTTCGGTCACGATGAATTCGTTAAATCAAAGTCCGACTGCCGTTAAAAAAAGAGGGCAACAGGCGAAAACATTGTAAATGCATATTTTTAAAAAATCCCAAAACAATAGTTTAAATAAAATGATGCAATAATGATTTTGATATCAAGTAAATAGATTTTAAACTTACAAAAAGAACAAAAATAATAATAAAAATAATAATAATAATAATAAAATAAAATAAAATATCAAAAATACATCACATATATCAGCTACCCTTAGTATAATCATCACACACAGGCATAATTTATATTTCTACTTATTTTCAACACTATTGTTCAAATGTTTGTCATAAAACTACCGGTGTTAAATCTCGAAATTGCGCAAGGATTGCGTTTGTTTTGTAGTTACAAGTAACCAATTCGTCATTACAGCAAACAATTTGAGTTTATTTTATTAAGATGATTAAAATTAGAAGTAGCAAAATGTTTGGATTGATTTTTTTTTTCCATTTTTATACTTGAAATTGCGAACATAGAATATTTTTGTAAATGTGAACTTGAATACATTTCTTTCGTCTTCATTTTGGGCCTACGCGTCCTTAATAACACTTTATTTTCGGCAAAAAATGATAAAGAGGCGTAACTCTTTCAAAGAATCCCCAAAATCGAAAAGGCAGGAAAATTTTGCATTTTTTTTTCCAAAACGTAAACGTATTTTTTCTTCTTAATTTAGTAATTGGAGCTTTAGTTCAATATTTTTAAGATATATAAGGAGATCAAAAGAAGAAAAATGCTAATAAAACCCAAAAGAGCAGTTGGGGATATTCTCCCATTACCGGGACATTTTAAAATATTCATCAAAGGGGTTCTAAATAAACACAAAGGCCGCTCTTTAATTTTTTTTTTCTTTTTTGAAGCCGTTCATGTCTTGTACTATAGAAATCCCTTTCCCTCAAGTATCGTTTCCAATATTGCCCCGCATATTGGTCAATAGGAGAAAAATGTACTTTTTTTCCCAACTTTTCATACATATGATTACATATCATAAATGCCATCTGCTTTTTCCGATTAAAATTTGTTTCGTAAAAGATTCTTTATTATTTTATGTTTGTAATACAATAAGATTTAAGTATCCCAGCAATAAATTAATCATTTTAAATATGTCTCATAATTTGGTTTTCCTAAACTATATTTTTATTCGGATGCTCATTAGACGTCTCAGAGGGAAGAATTTACATCTTTATCTTTACTAATAATAAAGTTGAAAGTCTCTCTGTCCGGAGGATGTCTGTAGGATGTCTGTGACGTGCATAGCGAATAGACCGTTCGGCCTATTTACATGAAATTTGGCACAAAGTTAGTTTGTAGCATGGAAGTGTACACCTCGAAGCGATTTTTCGAAAATTCGATGTGGTTCTTTTTCTATTACAATTTTAAGAACAAAACTATCATAAATTACGAAATTATCGTAACGTGGAACCGTAACATGGACACATGAGAATTGACGAGATACGAAATTATCATAACAACGTGGAACTGTAACGTCTGTACAAGCCGATTGGCAAGAAAATTCACCATACATTATTTGTAAATATACAGGCGAACCCAAAGATCTGTTAATTTTTCTATTACGGGCAAAGCCGTGCGGGTGTCACTATATGACATAAAATATTAGATGCCTCCGATAGAATTATTACACGTCTCAGGCCGCAGTTTTAACAGATAACATTAACGGTTGATAAAGGTAAATTTCTTTATGTTTCCGTGGAATTTAACATTCATGTTTTTTATACAGTATTTGGGGAATCCACCCCGTGCTCACTGACGCTCATCAACCCCCGAAGATTGCATTTCAACCTTATTTGATTCGCAAAGTTTTAAATCGTCTATTGGGAAGTATAAGATTTAAAAAACGCATTGCGAGTTCCGTTTTAAACAAAAGTACCCATCTCCCTCCCGTGAAAAATGAAATTTAAGGAAAGACCTCAAAATTACAAAACTATTTTGCCCCCACCTGAATACAAAAATAATTATATAAGATAAAAATATGAATAACCGAGGCATTACCAAAAAAAAAACGCTTTGAAGGGCTCCCTGCTCCGAACTAACTTACACAACGATAGGTGCTAATAGGCTCCCGAGCAAAACGGTTGTACGTTTGAAAAGTTACTTTCAAATTCGTGTTTTCTAGCAAAGTGTTTTTTCTCTTTAAATCTGGACTTGAGTTGAGTTGATCCAAGGATTTTCCGTTCAAATAGAAACCCCTTTATATTCTGTTCTCATTAATTTAGAAAAATATAACAAGCTTTATTTAAAACAGAAAAAAAAATATTTTTCGAACGACATAGAGTATTAAGGGGCATGGGAAAAATTCCATCCCTTTAATACGCAATTTACATGAAATTTGAGTTTAAGAAAATAATTATAAAAACTAATTCGAAATTCAGAATAAAAAAAACCCAAGTGCAAAACTCCTGGGTTCGAAATATTTTTGTACCACATTTCAAGCCTGTAGGTGCAAGGGTTACCCTAGACGCAGACCCGCCACAGACTTCCTTTCGCAATTTTTTTTGACGATACTTTTCTTTAATTTATGCAGAAAACAAATAAAAACATATTTAAACTGAGTCCCTTATTGTGCTCAATAGTAAGGGTGCTGTGAAGCGGAGTTAATTCAGGAACTGAAGCAGACATTTTGAATTCATTTCCAAAATTAATGGCGTTAGCTGCGTTGTATATTCAACACACTATTTGATTATTAGTAATTCAATAGGCGCCTTTCTTCACGTGCTGCAGAGCCGAATCCAGCTCGTTTATCAAAGTTGCTAACTGCAGACGGCTAACGTGGGAGGACCGTCATTCGAATGCAGGGCACACGATCCTTCTGTAAATAACGTCACATTATCCACAAGTCACGCATTTTTGCGAGGTTGACATTTACCAAAAATAGCGGACAGGAAAATGAATCGTCTTGTAGATGATATCTTAAGCTCTGCCTTTGAAACTTTTTTTTTCTTCTCTGCTTAAAAATTGTTTTTTTTTCCCCTAATTTAGTTTTTTTTAATTAATAGTATTATTAATTATGAAAATGTTGATTATATATAATATTTATTATTCATTAAATGCTATTTGATGTCTATAACCGATCAGTTTTTATCATTAAATGTCTTTTAACTCGGAATCTTTTAGCGTTATATGCAACGGCTGTCTCTTTTAAACTCAGCATTTTTAAGTAGCTTTGTTATGTTGTTTTATTTATTCTGTTTTGAAGATTTCCTTTTTTTTATGTGCAACAGAATTGTAGAAATACTTTTTTAATTGTAGCATTTTTGAAAACTAAAAATTGTAGTTAAAACTGAGTTATAGGTGAATAACATGAGTTGATAACTACTACTCTAGTCATGCAAGGTTAATATTAAACCATATTATTCATTCAAAGTCTTTGAAATTGAAAAAAAAATCTGTTCTTAATAGAAAAAGTTATAAGTGTTGATAATTATTAATAAGGTTTATACTCGACTGATGATTTGTTCTGGTAAACTGATAGTTTTTCTAACAGTTTTATTAACTAAAAAATAAATGAATATTGGTTTTTAATGAGACAACATTACGAAACGCTTGTCAGGCATAGTAATTGTGCAATATATTGAAAATGTACTCTTAAATAAAAACATAATTGATTATTTTCTTAGCACATAATGTATGGAAAGGCAGATAACCAAATAAGAAAGGAAAGTACATATTAAAGGAACAATTATTTGTCGCAAAGAGTGGTGTAGTGGTTAGACGCTGGAGTTTTACGCTCAAAAGCACTGGTGTGAACCTAAATCCAGTCGGTGGATTTTCAAGATGCATAAAATCGCCAGAGTCCATTTCGTTATTTGGCTTGTAAATGGTTCCTCGAGTACTAGTTTGACTTGTGGTGCTAAATTTCTTGTGTAATTTTGCATCGAAGAGAGCCCATGTGTCTCCATCTAGTGAGAAAACATGGTGTTAATATTATCGTGGTAATGGTTTCCGCCAATATTGGTACTACATAAAAGAATGTGATGCTATATTGGGGGATTGCAGTTGATTTGCAAAAAAGTAGTTCCTGTAGCGCAGCCATTTTAGAAAGAAGGGGAAAAAAGACATTTCAAAAGTGACTTAGAGTAAGCAGAATAATATTTAAAAACCTAGAAGTTATTGTAAATGTATTGGGAAAAAAAGGCAGTTTGACGACAATTATGATAGAAATATCGACGATGGTTATCGTTTTCTCTGAGAATACCTTCTAATGTTGTAAGCATCGTCAAACTAACACAGTTCTCAGCATATTCTATTTGAAGTCAAAACGTTCGCCAACCAGACGTTAAATTGCATAGTGGACACCCATTGATGACATAACTGCGGTTTACATTGATTTTGCACACAATATGAGCAAGCAGCTTTTTCAGAACATTCGAATGTGACAGAAAAAAAGGTGTAAATTAGACCTTATACTTATATTGCTTATGAAATTTCAATTCTGGACGGCTTAGCATTTTTTGAGTTTTGAACCGATCCATGTATACGCACATACACACACCATGACAAAACGTGTTGATATGAGCTGAAAGACGGTCAAAATAGCCATTTTTGATGACCATACGCTCTTTTGTTCATACGTTTGTACAGACACGTAACACATCTAGAGAAAAATCATCAATGTGTTATAATTTTACTGAAAACGGCTAAAAAAAATTCTGTTATAAATACTTTATTTATTTTGTTAAAGGGAGTAAAAAACTTAATATCCGTGGGAATACGAAATTAATTCATTTGTTATAGTTACTTTTTTGTTTATTTTGACTCCATTAACTGTTAAAGTTGTTTTAAAAGTAATTTTCTTAAATGTTGACAGTTTAATTTTAGTGCATACAATCGATTAGTGCCAATGGATACACACACGCACAAAAAAAAGTAATAATAATTGACCTTAACTTGCTCGCGTTCTTAACTGTTTGAAACACATTTAAGTTCCTAAACATATCATTAAGAAATAATCGTTTATTTTTGTGTGTGTAATTTATTTTTGTGTTTCATGGATACTGTACATGGCTGTCTAAATAATTTATTGGAGATAGAGAAAGTTTAGATTGTGCACGCTAATCGATCAACAATGAATATAAACTTTTTATTGTTGGTGTAATGAGAGAAATTTCAACATGCAGCGGAAGTAACGTGAGAAAGGCGGTTTGGAGTGACAACACAAAGTAAGGTCATTGAGCCCCAAGTCACATTATTTTACTCTAAGACTAAAATTGCCGTTTTATATGACAATCCAGGTACATACAGACGGTGTAGTTATTTAATATAGTTTCCCCTTCACTTAGATGAAATGATATATTGTATTTTTTTTTATTTTTTACATTCCGTTTAGCTATTGTTAGCTTTATTTTAGATTTAAACCGTCAAGAAAATCATGTATTGCCCCCTCCCCCCTCTTTTTTTTTTTTTTGGAAATTATGTTTTCTAAAATACTATTTCTATTGTAATATAAATAATCGATTTTTTTTTCAAGGCGATACGTTTATTTTTACAAAGGTCTTTGACATTTATTGTAAGAGTAAATACCAGCTTTTAGGAGCAAGACGCAGGTAAACTCTGAAGAAAACACAGAACGCATCGAAAAATTTCTTTCTCATTTTAATGTTAGCACATCCTTCATCACTTAGGCTAGTATTGTACGTAGACTCCGAGGCCAGTCTTACGGAGGACCCACCACGAGGACTC
Organism: Uloborus diversus; assembly: GCF_026930045.1. Lineage (NCBI taxonomy): Eukaryota > Metazoa > Arthropoda > Arachnida > Araneae > Uloboridae > Uloborus > Uloborus diversus. Next base: position 171,671,775 of record NC_072735.1, on the reverse strand, counting down.
CCCGTGTGGTAAAACCGTGTGGAGTAAGGTGGAGTACTGCAACTAGAAGGGAAAAAATAAAATATGGATCATGATGAAAACGTATTTTTACGTAGTTTTAGAGTTTGCATAAGCCACCTTTCGATGACTAAAGAAATTAGCCAAAAATATAAAGCATTCAAGTAGGCGGGGACGAGACAAATGTCTAATTGCACAGGTGTAGCTGGGGGTGTATTTCTCTTTTACCCCTTTCAGAAGCCATTGGATTCTGAAGATTGCAGTGTCTTCATAAGTTTTTTCGAATTGTGAATTTATAAATCCGAAATTTCTTCTGTTTTTTCACACTTTTCCATATCAGTGAAATATATTAAAAACACCCTTATTGGATGTGACTATCATACATTTTATTTATTTTTTATAAAGCTGCAGAACAAACTGTTACGGGCTAACTTCTACGGATTGTACTGATTACGGGAAAAAAATCGACACAAAATAAAATGAAAGACATTTTCAATTAAATTTAATTAACATCAAGTAATAATCATTCTTCGCCTCCTGCCAAGTTTTATTTTTCAACTGGGAAAAAATAATTGATGGTACATTCGTATATCATTATTTGCGATGTTATCTGTTCTCGATAGCATTTAATGAACACAACAGTAGCTAAAATCGATAAGTCAGTTAATTAAAAGTAGAGACATCGTCTATTCGAAATTAATTGTAGGAGTGTTGTTATCTAGTCATTAAAATGTAATTTTAATTTAGTGTGTAATTAATAGGTAGATTTTTTTTTGGTTACCGGATATAACACACGCTGTACTTATTAATGATTACTTCTGTTGCATGCACCCTAGGCCTCTGAACCATAAAGTAACAATACGTGCAGCAGTCGTAGCAAAAAAGTATGATTATTATGGTCTACTTCCATTCTATAGTACATAAATATTGTAGTTTCGTAACCAAAATTAAAGCTACTTATCTGTTTGCTTTCTGAAAACATGATTTAGCAACTCTATGCTTAACTTATGCAGATTTACTCTTCCGTATAGCCTTTGATTAGGTAATTTTTTAAACGTATTTTTTGTCACGTTTAAAAATTTACCTGAATTACGTTATCTGCTAGCATGACAATATGTATGTAATATCTAAACATTATCAGTAGTTATCATTAATGATCTATTAAAAATATTATCACAGAAACTAAAGCTGAAGAATGCCTGAACTGACAGCCTTGTTTGGGTTACACATATAATATTTACAGCATTACAATGCTGCTAGCTTAGATTTTCCCTATCAGTAAGTAACTATGAAAAAAAAGTTTTTTTGGCGCGTTGTTTAAACTTATTGGGGGGGGGGCTACAAACATATTAAAAAAAAAAATTATATTGATACAGAAAAATATTTGAGCGTAGGGGATAAGTAGCAGTCACTAAAAAGGTCTTCTTGAGTTAAAACAACGATAAGATTTTAATTTTAAAAAATTTTAACCTCACCATCAAGTTTAGATTGCTTTAAAACTGATAAGTCCTTCTTTCAACAGATATGATTAGAACTAGTTTTAAAGGATAACTTTGCAATTTTTATAATTCTTTAACCTTCTAGCTGGCGCGAATCTGAAAGGTAATTTAGTTTTATAGCTCTTTCGTTTTAGAATGACTTATGGGCACTAAGAACTTCTTACTCGAGCTACTTTTCCCTCCTTCTTATACCTACTCTTAGTCATCATTGGCATTTTTCTAGCGTTCGGAGCAGTCTGCACATCTTCTGTTTGTATCAGAGCAACACGAAAAAAGCAAATGAACTTAAAAAAAATAAATAAATAAATAAAAATCAACAGGAGCGTTTAGCTCTCATATGCTCCGTTTCTATTCAATTAGAGAACTATACATAAAGACTATCTTAAATCCTAATCCAAAATGACAAGCCCACTAAACTTGCGAGGTTCAGCTGCTTTTGATATCAAAAATATATATTAATAATATCACATATTTAAGAAATACGTGCTTCCTTTAATGCAAGTGTGTAAGAAATCCGCGTCCACTAAGCGGTTAAAAATTGAAACTAGAAAATTTACTTCTAAAGCTAGAATATTTGATGTGATTAGGATTTACCTTTTTAATGCTTTTGCAGGCAATCTAGCATCTTATAAGTTCATATCCAAAAAGCATTTGTTCAAACACTGGTAAAATAGGAGCAGATGTGTCCACCCTCCCCCTTAAGGACAAGGGTGGAGACCCCCGGCAATGTCATGGAGCGCCCCCTCCCAATAATAGCAACAGCCCCCCCTCCCAAATTAAAAAAAATACCCCCTCAAAATTCCCCCCTGAAAATTTCAATGGCGCAGTCTGCACCATGACCTACCCTAGGTGGGCATCCCTGACAAAAGCGAAATATTGGTAATATTTTTTTTTATGATCAACTAAAATTTTCAACTCGAAAAATCTAACTCAAAATATTTTTTTTTTTTTAAATCCGGCTCAGCTTTCGGCAGAAGCCCACCCCTTTCTCCTTCCTTTTTCCTCAGCCATTCATCAGGAGCGCTGCACGTAATGAATTTCTCTAATTATGTAAAACGCTTCCACTAATGCGAGGAATGTGGAAAATGTGTTGGAGGTGGAAGTGAACGGTTGATGAATTGATTCAAACGATGAGGCCAACGGTAACGATTACTCATTTTCAGTTCTAAACGCTCTTGAGAAGTTGCGTTTTGACATTTTTGGGATTTTGTACTTGATGTCTTCCCTCAATTTTGTTTCAGCACTGATTTTATCTCTTGAAATATAAATATCAAGTGTAAAAGGAAGGGTGTAGTTTAGATATTTATGTAAATTTAGAAATTTTCGAGTGATGAAGTACATTTTGCTCTATTTTTGGCAAATTATTGTACTAATCTGAAACAGCTTGACATTTTAGTATTTTTAGCAATTTTAAATATTTGCACAAAAAATATTCAGCTCAAAGAATTAAGTTTTGTCGTCTTATTCAACTCGCTTATTTAATTAACGATAACTATAAAATAATTTGAATCATAACTATTTTTTACTTCCACTAATTGAAACATTATCAAAAGATATTTTAATGTTTGTAATACGCGATCTACTTTTATGTATTGTAACCAAAATTTAGTTTTACTTTAAATTTCTGTTGTATAAAAAACCTGCTGTAGCTATAAAGAATTAAAAATTACTGTCGAAATTTTTTAATCGTTATAAATGTAATCCCTACTTTAACAATTTTTGGAATATTCATCTGGTATATATAAAACTGAACTTAAATACAAACGGAGAAAATAAATTGAAATATAAAATATTTCAGCTACATGAAATGACTGTAATAGCTATTCAAAAAAGTTTTGTTTTACACTAACTACATTTCATGATTCTCTTTGAAGCATTATGTAACCCTGCGGCGTTATTTACGTCATTTCTTCGCTTTTGCAAAGTGATTATGCGAAAATGTTTAATAATAATTAGCTTTTCTGTCATCTCATTAATATGCATGATACCCAAGAAATTCATCATTTAAAAATTCAAAAGTAATACGACGGTCCTGATATAAGTTTTGCAGTTTTTCAATTTTAGTATTTTTAGTAAAAAATTGAATTTTTTGAACTGTACTTATGTAGGAAAAATAGCATACCCATACTGCAAAAAAAGTATGATGTTTGTTTGATTGATTACGACCTTCAACGAAATCAATAAATAAGAGATAAATCAATCGTTTTTTTTTTTCTTTTTTCTTTTTTTTTTCTTTTTTTTAACGAGGAAAGATATCAAGTTGAGTAAAAATATTATTTTGAACAGCCTAATGAAAAAAAAAAGTTAAAACAAATTATTGCTTCAAAAAATAAATTTAAATTTACTCTTCGTGGTTTTTCACTTCATAGCTTTCAAGTGTAAACTCTTCGCAAAATGTACTTTAAATTATCTGGTTCCTTCCGAGATAATACGCAATTTATTCTTAAGCGCATAAAATATTCCATAGGCCTAATATAAAGTTTAAAACATCTGCACGCAAACAAAGTTAAGCAAAAGATAAATTTCAACGCTTCTTGAGCATTGATACTTTTAAAGAAATTTGCAGCTCATTTAACTTATCGCATCTTTAATAGCTGTGTGCGAAGGAGCATTCGTCGTTTGCAGAAACATAAAACTTGATGACATTGTTTCCTCTAACTGTGTACACTTGCTGCTTTATAGGCGTAAACATAGCGCAGATGGTGACAAACCACGGTGAGATATCTTTATCACCCTTTCTTTAAATATTTTCAAGGTAATTAACTTGTGGTAATGAAACTAATTACCAGATTTGTGTTTTATATATAAAAACGGAGCTCCAAAACGAAGTTCTTTATCTTCTCTCCTCCATCTTACCATTTTACGCTACTAGGTTGAGAAAAACTCTTACAGGAGTAACATTTAAGGCGATTACAAGGATTAGCCAAAGATAATTTCAAAACTAACTTTGGAAGATAAACTTTCTTACTTACATATAGTAGATCTATAAATAAAATGTGTCACAGAATTTATGTGCAAATAAAAACGGTTACGTATTCGTTGCATGTAGTTAAGGAGAAAGAAAGCTCAAAGGAAGAATGAAAATTTCGTTCACATGCTTTGAAGCAACTACTAAATACAATAAGTGAAATTGAGAAGATTATTTCAAAGATATGTATGTCTTAGTCATTGAAAAATGTTAAATGGAAAGTTAAGCAACGAACAGTGAAATATTCTTTAACTTTTTAATCGTCAAATTATTTTGATGATTTGCATATAAACAGTCAAATTCTTTTTTATTGCAAAAATCAAATGTTTAGTACGAAATAAAACATACTTAAGGAAAAATTTGTATTTTAAACTACATACATAAACAGGTGTTGTAGCAACTGCATATGAGGCGTAATGTATATGAGATGTAATTTTAAAAATGTAGAACTCCATTGTATTGTCAGTCGTAACTTCAGTACCACTAGGACATGCGTGTCCCAATGAAATATACCAATGAGACACTTAAGTCTTTATGTATGAAAGACGTAATTGTAAAATAATGTAGAGTTCAATTGTATCTACAGTCGTCACTTCAGTACCACTAAGACATGTGTGTCCCAACGAAATATACCAATGAGGCACTTAAGTCTTTTAAAATTTTTAAAATACCTCCTCACCTCAAGAAATTTTATAAAATAATTTAACCAAGAATCATATAAAAATAAAGAGCAACTACATCAGTCTTTTTATAAGGAAATACTCAATGCGAGAAAATTATATCAAAACTGACAGTCCAATTGTTGTAGTGATTAAACATATAACTTCAATTGCAGTTTGCACGGTTTTAGCTCAATTTATTGGGAGTTTCTTTACATTATTGTGTACGAAAAATATGTCACGTTAACCATCCTACGGGGTCTTAAGTTTTTAAGCATTCATTTTTTGCAATAGACGAAAAGTGAATTCTTAGAAATTGTCTCAAACGGCACTTAAAATAATCATAAATATGCAGCAAATAATGCGAAAGTAAAATTGCAGATACTTGCTTCAGGGTTAGAATAATTCTTGAAAATTCATGGAATGTTTGCTGAAAGAGAAAATATTCGGCACAAGCATCTTTGTCGGTTTTTCTTGTATCAATAGCTTCACTTATTTTCATTGATAAGTGAGTTTAGTGTAACTTTCTGTCACATGAATAACGTTAAATTTCGTAATACTCTTGCTAAAATATTTAACCTTGCCAATAATTAAATTTCATAATGGAGGGCTAACAAACGACTATTTTATGCTTCAAAAACACGAGTTGACAATTTTTGAGAAAGTGTTCCTTTTCAAAACCCTGTAGATCAAATTTCTTATAGCAAAAAAAATCTCAATTATGCTTTTCAGATGATGTTCGCATCAAAGCAAAATTGGTATCATACGCCATTGATCTCAGGTTCTGGACCTGCGGCTCAAGTTTTCAGTCGCTGGATTTGCAAGATGCTAAACTAACTTCGTAGGTCTAAAACTTTGTATTGAATTTTAAAACTGCTTGGATTAATTTGACAGTTTAAGATATACAGGGTGTTCCGTTTTAACCTCTAAGACCATTATTTTCGCAACCGTTAGTCCTAGATGAATACTTCCAATTGCAAAAATGTTCAAAATCAGATGCAGATTTTAGGTATTGAAAATTTGAAGCAAAACTATAAATAAGTCAAAAAATACAAGATTCAACTTTTTATACGGGCTCCAGGTCCTCTAACTTATGTTTAGGGAAATAATTTCCAATGAAAAATCATTCCAACACAAAAAGTTTGAAATTAGTACAACCAATATTGACCGAGATATGAAACGGAGCGTTTTGTGACTTACAACACTTTTTATTCGCCGTCAATATCATCTTTTGGGGAAAAATATAGCGGTTAACAAGTGTTTTAAATGATATGTTTGCATAGAGTGTGGTTTTTCAAATTGTTCTAGGATTTGTAGTGTGTTTTTGCGTAGCACGGTATTAAATTTATATTTTTCATTGCTATGCGAAAAAAAGTGCAAATAACTTGTTTTTCTTACTTTGATGACCTATCAATTATCTGAAAGAGCGATAAGGTCCAATCTCATCTTCTGTATGGTCCCTTCAAACGGTGAACTGGAATATCTCTTCAGCTTTCGTCGCACGTTTTTTTTTTGGGGGGGGGGGGAGGGTAAGTAATAATTTTCAATGTAGATTATTTTTCTGAATATTAGTTAGAGGACCTAGGGCCCGTATAAAAAGTTAAATTTTGTACCTTTTGACTAAATTATAGTTTTAATTCAAACTTTCAATATCTTAACTCTGCATCTGATTTTGAACATTTTTGCAATTGGAAGTTATACATCTAGGACTAACGGTTGCGAAAAAAAGTCTTGCAGGTTAAAACGGAACACCCTGTATATTGAGTTATAGTTTCAGATGAACCCATAAATTCATTATTTTACATTACAATAATTAAACGCGAGCATTCATTCTTACTTCAAAACAAATGAAACAAAACCAGTACACATTTTTCTCCCCACTTGACTTCCAGTTTCTATGGTGGCAACAGCACACCGATGGAGGAGTAAGTTTTAAAAAATGCAAGCAACAAACATCTATGCTATGCGCATTAGTTTAAATAGTTTCACTTAAAATTTCCAGAAAAAAAAAGGGAGGGGGGCACACATATCACTTGCCTGCTTTGATGAGTTATTGCTGTGTTACACACATCCATGCTACGATTAATCACCCCTCCCCACGACAACTGCCCCCGACATTCCAAGGAAAGAAGGAACCATTTTACTTAATTAGCTAAGTTCATTACGAAAATTCTTGATTAATGGGTTTGGAAGCTTAGTTCGAACACGGGGCGAGAAACTCGGTTACAAACGACAGCCGCTTTGGTGTTCTCAGATAAAATTTTACTCACGGGAAAAAAACTTTCCGGAGTGTCGTGACCACGAAAAGTTCCTTTTTGATGAAATTTGAAACGCACACCGTGACCAGGGAAACGCTGACGGTTTGACTTTTGGAAGCATTCTTTAAATTAACCATTTTCTCTTAAAAGATAAATGGTTTTAACCGTGATATCTCAATATCTTTGAGGACAATTTTTGGAGATCTACCAGAATTTCCTTGAAAGGAAAAAAACATGTTGAGAAAGGAAATAGTTTTCTCTTTTTCCTTGGATCTGAAATTCTATGAATACTGGAGCTTATGAAAATAAGAAACTTTGCATGATATGAAAAAAAAAAAACTCATTGCCACAAATTAAAAATAAAGAGGAAAATATAGCCTGTTAAGGTATCAGTTTGCTTTAAAATTTACTGCTAAAATGAAAAATTACAACATCTTAAAGTAGAAATTCCCAGTAAAACTGATTGGTTGATGACAAAAATTTAGCATATCAGGGAAATAAGTAAGAAAATTCATTTACAAGAAGTACAGTTCGATTTCGTTTGTGGCAAAGTTTGAAATGGAAGAGCTTTCTTTTCTTGATTTAAAATTAATGTAAATATTTGACTCATGTTTCTTAATATTTAGATTAAGTTTGTTTTCTTCTTTTCCAGGTGAGTACTCAATGGTTAAAAGATTGAAATAATTGTTCTGAAAAAAAGGTAAATTCAGCTCTTTTTTGTTTGGTTAAACTTATGTTATACGATGATTAGTTCAAGTATAATTTGATATAATGCAAGAAGATTGTACGTAAGAGGTTTTTAACACGTAACGCCCTGGTGCCATTTAGTGGTACCTACCACTTAAAGTGCTACCATTATAAGATTTACATATAGATTACAATTTCCTAAGATAAAAATAGCCTGAAAATTTAAACATTTTGTTTGCAGTCTTAATTATTAAATGTTTTTTTTTATATAATGCCATTGTGCTGAATCCGAATTTTAAATTCGTTTACTTCTACCGTGTCAGGTTTTCTTTTAACAATCATTTGAAAGGTTTTGCGTAATGACAAGAATTTTAACCGCAACGTATTAATGAACCTTTTTTTTTAAACGAAAAACAATACATTTATGTACGCAACTTGATGTATTTAGTTATATAATTACGCTTTGGACACATAGAAATTACGTTTTGGAGAAAATAATATAAATTGAATAGACGAGTAAAGTTAATTCGATAGGGGAAAGAAGGATATTTTTGTTCAATCATTTTTTAAAGATAATATATAAATATCTATTTCTATAATAGTTTGATAATAAAGTATCAATTGAAGAATAATCAGTAAAATGTTCTTTTTTTATATTTATGAGGATGTGAGTTAATAACAGTGACTATCCATGGACATCTCAAGATGAAAAAAACAGTTTATTTTCAAAGTCCCTGGTATTTAATCACTGGGTCATTTGAAATCTGAAAACCAAAATGATATTTTTCATAGGTAACAACGTCAATTATATGTTTTCTTTTTTAAATTAACATAATTTCAGAAAAATATCTGTGTAGTGAAAGCAGATATTTTCAATTATTTTTACTGTACAAACTGAAAAACCAACTAAAAAAACAAAACGAATTTGACGGTGTTACCTGCAGAGACTTTGAGAACAATAAAATGATTTTGGATTTCAGATGATCAAGTGATGATTTTCAAGGGGTACACTGAAACATTTTTTTTCATCTTGAGACATGCGCGGCGAGTTGTCAAAGGCTCACTTCTTCATTAAAAAAATGAAAATTTCACAGATAAGAAATGTTACATTGTTATGAAGTAATTATAGAAATATATATCAATTTCCTGTGTCTTTCAAACAAATAATCAAAAATGTGTTTTTTTCTTTGTATCGAAGCAAAATTACTTCCCTTTTAAAGCATAAATAGTACGTGATTAAAACATTCCGACTTCGAATTTGATTTGAACACTCTAAAAATAACCCAAAAAACTCAAATTTTGGAGGGAATAATATCATCACAGTCTAAGAGTACATATAAAAATTCATAGTTCTCCGTGGATTTCTTATTAAGTTTTTATTTTCAAACTACGCATGCTCGTACTTGTGTTTTCTAAGGTGTGTTTGTTGTCCCACATTTGTAAACATATCTCCTTATATCTGGACAATATGCCCATAAAATCAGGAGCAAGATTGAAAAGTATAAATACTTTATGTAGGTATTGCTAATTTTCAAGTAGTTATAGTTACTTTTTTTTTTTTTTGGAAAAATGTCGAAAAAGTCTTTCAAATGATAAATCTTCTAATCATATAGGATGCTCTAAAAAAGGCTTGGCACATTTTTGAATTTAATGGGCAAGCAAGAAATTGCAGGTTGCAAATATGTGGTTTTTGCCATAATGCTTCGAAAGTTTAAGAATATTTTATGACATCGTAAATAAAAAGGGTGGGGGGTGGCGATATTGTAAGTACTTTGCTTTGACGGCTAGATCGTCGCAGTTAGGAAAACTAACGTTAAGTTAGGCGTTTTATCTTTTTAATTAAAATAAAACAAAACATTCCTAAACGGTACTCAAGCTCATCTCACATCGAAAAACGGAACATTCGACATTGAACTCTGGACATGAAAAGTATTGCTTTCTGTTTAACAAAATGATTAAACACCTCACATGAGATGAAATACATCGTCAGCTCAGTCATTCCATACGAGGACTGCAGTTACTTGCTTATTAGCACTCATCAGCCCGGAATAGGAAGTGGCTAAGCTGGAGGTGGAAAGCCTCTTAAAGAAGCCAAGAGTGCCAAACAAACTGGTAGCTAATATAGAATTAGCACTGACCAGACGATTGACCGAAGCAAGGTTCGGTTCAACCTCCAGATTGAAGGCAAGACATGGTATTTTCAGTATCTTACCGCCCCTATAGCTACCAGTTTATTTGGGGCTCTTGAATTCCTTAAGAGGCTTTCCACCTCCAGATCAGTCACTTCCGATGCCGGGCTGATAAGTGCTGATAAGCACGAAACTGCAGTCATCGGATTGAATTGACTGAGCTGACAGTGTATTTCAAGTATTTCTGCCTTAGCCCTGGAGATAGGTCGGTAACTTACTGAAAAAAACCTCTGATGACTTTTGGTTTTCTTACTATAACGATACAGGTGTCAATGTAAATTACTTATAATTACACTTTTCCTTGTTTTCGTTTTTCTTTTCTTTTCTTACGATGTCATAAAAAATCCTGAACTTGTGAAGTATTATGACTCAAACCGTATATTCTTACGACAATTTGTTGTTTGTTTATGAATTTTTAAAATGCATGAAGACATTTTCAGACACCCTGCGTTTCAAATGTCTTATTCCCAATATTCTTCTACGTAGTAGTCTTTTAAAGGATGATAACGTATTTTTTCCTAACTCTTAGACAAGCAACGGCCATCACGTTCATTGCACGTTTCTTCCACCAAATGCGTTCCTATTTGCTTAAAGCCATAAAGAACGTGAAATCACCGCCAGCGCATTTTATTTTCAAGTAGATAAAATTTTCAATTTACATACCGTTTATCACACATGTTGTCATACATACACTCCCACAAGTGAGGACATTCACCCTCTTTTATCAGTGTTTCAGTTGAACGCTTCAAGAAACCCATTTTTCATGGGGTTTATCTCGAAACCGATGCTGAAAAGGGAGATAGAAGATGCATGGGAGGAGGAATAAGAAACTGTTTGATGTTAAATATTTCTACTCTTTTTCAGTTTAGTGAGCATTTTAAATATGATTCTTTGTTTAAAGATATGTTATGGATTTTTAGTGCCTAAACATAGGCAATAACTTTTATTACTTTCGCTTTTCTGGAATAGAGGAAATCAAATTAGGTGAAATTTTAGCTTTTGTTTTCTACTCCGAGCGGTTTAGTGGTAGTACTTTACATTTCCAAGCGAGTTCGATTTCCGGGTTAGGCACATTCAATTCAGCACTTTATCCCCATAGTGAGTCAATACAGGGTCTACCATAGGTTATGTCAACCTTGTGTGGTTCGTCCCTTGATAGGTCCTGGATTGGAATCAGAGTAGTTAGAGTTTAAAATTCTTGTAGAGGAAGTCCTGTGGACAAAATTCACAAGGACCTTGGCTCTGGATCAATAAATGAGTACCAAGCGTGCTTGGTAACTAAATATTGTAGGTTTCGCGTTCGGCTGACCACCAAACCGGAACACCTGCTCATACATCTTTTTGCGCATACCAAACTTCAAGTAAAATTAAGTATAAAAAATGTTCCGAAAGTAAAGTGTTAATACGGCAAACTTTAAAAAAAAAAGAAAAAGAAACGTTCCTGGCAAATAATGGACAGCTAATGTACCTACATTTTGCAATTCTAGATTTGATCATGATTAAGACTTTAGGTACAATCTGTTTCGATCAGTTGCATATTAATTAAAAGGATCTATAGTTCATTGCACTATGTACACTTTATTGCATAATATGCGCTGTAAAACTTAAGATGAGTAAAAAAATAAGAAGTGTCTTTTGCGTCTGAGTTTCAGCTGATATTATTTTGCAAATAAGACAGCGGAAAAACTGGATCTAATGTCTTTAATTGTCAAACTGTGTCGTCTGAATTGTTTCCATAGGAACGCTTGTATCAAAATTAATGTCAATTTGCTCTCTTAAAGATAATCTACACAACTATCACTTACATAGAACATGTTATCTTCTATGAATACCTACCTTAAGATTATCCTTTAGGAAAAATGTTTATCATTGCAATATCTCACACAACGCGTGTTACGAAATGTTCTAAGTTATTGTGTTAAACAGAACTGGCATTAGAAATGAATAGAGTGCTTTGAAAATAATATATTTATACTTCTTTCTGATGGAACAAGCTCAATCTTCAAAAACTACATAAGACATATATATTAAGTTCTCCTTGTTTTGCTATGTTTGTTCGATTCTCAAAATGGTATAATCCCTTTTCAGACGAAAAGATCTCCATTCGTATGAATGACGTATTTAGTATGAATAAGTTGGATTGCTTCTTTTCTTCTTACATATTCTATTTTCAAGACTGTTAGTTTAAATTATGCATAGCCTAATCTTTAATAGGATCATTACTTTTCTTGAATGGTTATATTTACTTTAAACGAAGATCATCAGATTATAAAAGTTAATCATCCTGAGTTGGTTCACGAGAATGAAGTCTTTTCCATTATGGGATAATAAAAATAAACAATGCTGTTTTTGTGGGTACTTAGAAAAAAACGTTGCTACACACATCACCTGGTAAATTGTAAGATCAAAATTTAAAAAAAATAAGGGATATACTGCCGTGTTAAGCTCAAAAGTTTTACAATTATGTTACGGTCACCTGGCGGTTCTTTAATACATAATTAACCTAAATAAAATATTGATATTAAACTTTGTTTTTTTTTTTTTTTTTTTTTTTTGAGTTTTCAAAATGTTATAACTACTTCACAGTATAACATTTGCAAAACAATACACTTGTTCTTATCACGAATTACAATCAAACATTAGCTAAAAAATCATTATAAAATATTAAATTTTTGAAAAAATGAAGAAAACTTTTCTCCTCTCTATAAGAGCAGTAAAGTTAACTTACATCTTTTAACTTTGCAGTTTTTCTTGTGTTAAAACGTATGCATGGAAAGATCAACAGATATTTCAAGCAGTAAAAATTGAGTAAGTTGGAAGAGAGGCTCTCAAAGTGCAGGTCCCCACAGATCCCACAGATTTTGCCACGCCCCCCTCCCCCATAAAAAAAAACTTTATATTTATGATACATGGGATATTATGATAAATTATAATGCTTGTATTGGTGCAATATTCTATTTCATACATTTAGTCATTTTTAGATAAATTTAAGAGCTACTAATTAGTTTTCATTACGGTATATTATTCTTTTAGGCCGTATTAGTGAAGATGAATCTAAAAAATTATTAAATAGGAAACAAATGCCATTAAATTACTCCTTCTTCAAGTTTGCTGGTAGAAACTCTCTGGAGTTGTCAAAGAAGCTAAGTTAATCTGGTTTAAGTGAGATAATTTAGTTCATTTGAGTTTTACAATCATGACGCATTAGCATTTTAAATAACAATACAAAAACGTACAAATCTGTATATTTATATATAACGCAGAAACGTTAAACACATTAACACTAATTTCGGCACGTAACTGCACTTTGTAGTAATATATCGACAATATTTACCTAATGCAGCTACATGGATGGAAACATAGGTTTTCGGTTATTGTTTTTGCTTTTTTTTTCTTATTTGTAGCAGGCCAACACCGCGAACCGACTGACATAAATTCATGGATCCGACTTCGAGATACTCTAGGTTAGAGCATCCAAAAATACCTCAATACGATGCTTCTTTTTCTCACAACTTTGTATCAGAAAACTGTTTACGAAATATTTTAATGTCATTTTCTCATTATTGGCAGTTTTTGTATGATTCAACAGTTTACTATGTAAATATCACCAGCAGTGGCCAAATTAAAACCAGATTTATTTATTTTTTTTAAATCGCTAAATTTGTCGACAAGTTGGCGACAAAACTTGGCGACCAAAAGACTGGCGATATATCGCAAAGTGTCCGCCAACCACTTGAGTTTACATCGAAATTAACAATGATTTCCCCCAAAAAAGGAGCAAAAGGCCCCTTTGGAGCATACGAATGCAACCAAAAAAGAAGGTGCACAACTAGACCACACTAGGAGTCTACGTACCAAATTTCAATTTTCTAGGACATTCCGTTCTTGAGTTATACGACACACATACACACATACACACATACGCACATACATACGTACATACAGACGTCACGAGAAAACTCGTTGTAATTAACTCGGGGATCGTCAAAATGGATATTTCGGGTGTCTGTACGTTCTTAGGCACATGTTCACGTGTGGTCTGGTTGAAAAAAAAAACTCAACATTCATTTGGGGGCGAACAAAATGGAAATTAAGGCCGATTTTTGGGTGAAAATTTTTTTGCGAATACAATACTTCCTTTTTCGTAAAAGGAAGTAAAAAGGAAGTATTGTATTCGCGAAAAATTTTTTATTCAAAATTCGGCTTTAATTTCCATTTTGCTCACTCCCGAATGATTGTTGAATTTCTTTTTCAACCCGACCACACGCGGATAAGTGTTTAAGAACGTATAGACACCCGAAACATCCATTTTGATATTCCCCGAGTTAATTTCAGCGACCTTTCTCGTGACGTCCGTATGTAAGTATGTATGTGCGGATGTGCGTATGTATGTCGCATAACTCAAGAACGGTATGTCCTAGAAAGTTGAAATTTGGTACGTAGACTCCTAGTGGGGTCTACTTGTGCAACTTCATTTTTGGTTGCATTCGGATGTTCCAAAGGGGGTGTTTCACATATTTTGGGGGGGGATCCTTTTTAATTTCGATGCAATTTCAAGTAAGGTTATAATTTGGCGGACACTTGGCGATATATCACCAGTCTTTTGGCCGCCAACTTGGCGACAAATTTGGCAATTTTTTGTATTTATTTATTTTTTTTAATGTGGTTTCAATTTGACCACTGTTGGTGATATTTAAAGAGTTAACTATTGACTCACATTAAATTTTCTCATAATGGGGAAATAACAGTAAATTGGTGTAAAAGGAAGTCATGTGATGCACACATCAGCACGTCTTTACTTATAACCCGATAATAAAATTCTCAGTTTTCACAAAAAAAAGGTACTTTACACACCACTTGTCTTAATACAAGCATCACCGTTAACCACTACAATAGATCGAGTATAATCTTCTTGATTATGTTTTGATCTCTAAATGACTAAGACGTAATCCGTTAAGCGCATTTTGTTTAAAACGATCAACTTGTTTTATGCGTTTTTTTCCCTCACATTCGCGTTTAATTCCGTTGTTGTTGAAACCGCTTAAGTCTTCAACCTTCTGAATCACAAAGGTTCATTACAATGAACAATGCTATTTGTGATTTCCCTGATGATGCCATTTTGAAAATATAAACTTAAAGAAATGTATGTTTACTAAATTCGCATAGTTTATTCCTAATGATTTGTTGGTACTTCGTCATTGTACAAGTTTGGAAAGAAGTTGATTTTATCTGATTAGAACTAGTTGTCAATACTTTGCAATGGTTTGTTTTTGAAAAACGTTTTCTGTATAACACATTTTTGTTAAAGTAACTGTTATAATACTTATCACTAAACTATTATGAATTCTTACTAATTAAGAAAAGAAGAAGCAAGTTACAATTTTTGTAAAACCTTTCAAGAGTAGCAATATTAATTAACATCCTACTTTTGCAACTTTTTCTTGCATTACAATGTCTATATGTAAAGACCAAGAAACTTTTAGATACTTTAGTTGTAAAAGGTTAGAATAACTCCTTAAAAATAACTCAAAACAAAATTTTTTGTTAGTTTGGTATGTGAAAAGTTATCATTTATGTAAATTATCCCATTTCTTAATTTACAATATTATATTGAAATTCTTCGTATTCATAAAGATAAGTACTTTACTCGCCACTTATCGAAATATAAGTAATGCCTTTCAGCGCAGCAATAAATAGAGTGTTCTCATTCCGTTTACGTTTTGATCTCTTAATAAGGGTGCCATAATCCGTGAAGCGCATTTTGGTAAAATGATCAACTTCTGTGTCAGCGTTTTTCTTCTCCCATTCGCGGAGTGTTGAAACTGCTTAAGTCTTCAACCTTCTCAATTGCAAAGGTTCATTACAACGGACAATACTATTTATGCTTTTCTTGATGATAATGTTTTGAAAGAAAAAACTCAACGTAATGTATCTATGCAATTCCCATATTTAATTCTTAATGGTTTGTTGCTACTAGACGATATCCTTAGACGAGTTTTGTAAGATATTGATGTTACGTGTTTGGAACTAGTCGACAATACATGACAATATTAATTAGTCGTCTGTCGTATGATATATGATTACAAACACTTACACGTTTAGAAAATAAGAAAGAAGTAATTGATATTTTCGCTCCAATTCAAGAGTAGTAAATTTAATTTAGAACCTAAATTTGCAACATTTTCTTGGAAAACAACGTTCATATGCAAAGACCAGCAGACAGTTTAAGCAGTTACACTAAATATGGTTAGAAACACTCCTAATGAATAACATAAAACAAAATTTCTTGTTTCTTTATTAGCTACGTAAAAAAATATTTTTTACAACATGTAAAATATTACTAATGTAAATCATCTCTTTTCTAATTTGACGTTGTATTGAAATTCTTTATATTCACAAAGAAAGGTACTTTACACACCACTTACCCAAATATAAGTATAACCGATAAGCGCAGCAATAGATAGAGTATAATCTTCTCGTTTATGTTTTGATCTCTAAATGACAAAGCCATAATCCGTGAAGCGTATTTTGGTAAAATGATCAACTTTCATCTTTGCGTTTTTCTACTTCCATTCGCAGAGAGGTTTAATCCCATTATTATTGAAACGGCTTAAGCCTTCAACGTTCTCAAACGCGAAGGTTTATTACAATGGACACTGCTATTTATGCTTTTCTTGATGATTGCATTCTGAAAGGATAAACTCGTCGAAATGGATCCCTGTGTAATTCGTATAGTTTGTGTTTCCTTTGAAAATGAGGTATTGTTTTGATTACATATCCCTATTTTCGAGTCAAAGCTGAAAAAAGTTAGGTAATTGCTTTTGACATCATATTGATTCGATTTACACGTAAAGAATTTAAACTAAAAGTAAAGGACAGTAATTAATTAAATAAAACGAAAAAAAATATTCGACTGTTCATCTATCTTACGTACATACTCTTCTGTAAATGTAAAAGACGTTTCTTGATGTGTTTTATATATTAATTTTTATTAGGGACTTGTTTATAGATATTTATGTGTAATGAGCATAGTCCAAAAATGTTAAGAAATATCATATTTATATTAGTAAATCAGAAGAAAAAAAAATAATTAACGATAATACTAACAATTAATGCTCTTGTTCCCGAAACCGTACAGTACTAACCTAAGCTCTTTCAAATGCAGAAAAATACATTGAACCTCTGATGTATAAGTCGCTAATAAGTGAAGGGTTCAGGCCGTTTATTTATAGTACATTTTTTGAATGGATGTATAAAAAATTTGAAACAATTATATTCAAATTATGAATTTCTTTTCCTGATCTTAACCATTAGTTTGAAACATGAGCTCTGTGTAATCTCTAAACATGTAGATGAAACATTTGTAATATGTACATTATCTCAACTAAAAGCTAATATACCTACGTATGAACCTGTCTTAGAAAGTGGTTCTTGCCTTAAAATAGTGTTTAAATGAAAACGTTGGAAAATACTTAAATCATGCTTAATTTATTTTAAGTAGCTAGGGACAACTAATCGCGAAGCGCACGTTCAATTACTTTGTTCCTTTATGACCAACATTCATGATTGCTAAACAAAAAATAACGATTAACCGATGAAGGTTGAGTCAAAGTCTTGATATGAATACTTCATCTCACATCTAAGTTTTCAAAAGTAACTTAAATACGAATATTAGTGCAATCAAATCTGTGAAAATAATTGAAAATAATATTTAAAGCGCTCTAAATCGAATAATCGTATCGGAAAAGAATATTTTTACGCAATACAGTCCCCAATTATAACCATATTCAGTTTTACAATACGCAGCCAGCATTTTGTTTTTCTTTTTGTGATTTTTGTATTTTATAAACTTTTTTTAGCTCAATGCAGAATTGTTTCAATAATTTCATAAAACATAGCGCTATAAATGATTTCCAGTTTTAAAAACTAGAATCATCTTTTCCTAAAATAGACTACAGAGAATTTGAAAATGCAAATTGGTATAAAAATAACAAGAATTTTAAAATCTAAAGTATTTATTTTAAGATTCTTAACATTTCTTCAACATGATTTTCAATAGAAAAATAAATTTAAAAAAGGAAAAAGCAGTAATCAATTATTTTTTGTAACGTTGTGCATTAGTTTATGCTTATGTTTTTATCATATTTCAAATCTTTTTAGTATTTAAATTTTTGTATTAATTTTATTTTTTAGAAAGCCCTTTGGTAACGTTGACGGAATTTAATTATTAAGCTTAATTTCCTTTTTACTATTTTGAATTAAAGCTATATTTGAGTCTATTTTGATATGTGGGCATAAACCTATTATCCCACTTGCCCAAAATGTTTAAAGAAACTATTTTATTTCTTTCTTAAATTGGTTTTAATCTTCCCATTGCGCTTCTTGTTTTATAAAAATTTTAGTTTATGAATAAGACTTCGTATTATAGTTATGTAGGAGTTTAAGACACAAACTGGAAAGCATTTGCAATGTATTTGGTTGTACTGCCGATGATAAAATTTATACCCTAGTCACTTGCACTGTCAGATTAACTATTTAAAATCATAATTCTAGTAAATGTTTTAACTAAAGACCCACTAAACACACACAATTATAAAATTTCAGCTTAAGTAAAGCACGACGACAACTAAAACAACTATGTTACTAAAACCCTTATGAATGGTGGGTGAGTATTATACACGATGCACGAAAGATACGTGACACAACTAAAATATCAACAAAATGTCGCATGAATGAGAGGTTTGTACAGTTATTCTTCACAGATTCGCGATAAAAAAAATTTGACATTGAAAAAAAAAAAAATGTCGTTTATTGGTGGCACTTCTTAGCCATCACAGAAAAAGAAAAACGCAATGTAAGGAGTTTAATCATTTTATCAAGCAGAAAGCAGTATATTTCATTATCAAAGTTCAATGCGTGCACCGTCTGTTGGTCGAACCACATCTAACGGTGCTCAACTTTCTAGTGTTCTAGTCAGCATGGGCATCAGAACAATCTGTGCTACTTAGGTAGCTCTAAGAAGCAAAATGAGACACAAATAAACTATCACATAAATGGAAAAAAATACTCGCGAACATGTGAAGTACTCTTGTGCAGACCGCATGCTCAGTCTAAGTGTTGCTTTACTAAAATTCAACGCCAACTGTAGCTCCTCTCAAGTCGAAACAAGAATTTGCTGTCTTGACACTAAAAGGAAGCAAATGTAATATAATGAAGTAAATTTTCAAGATTTAACCTTTCTGGACAGTAGTCAGTAAGGATGACCTCTGTCATTAGGAATGGTGAAGCGGCTAAGTCATTTAAATATCGGAGGGATAGAACGACTTTGATATTTAATGGAGAAGGATTGAGTAATGTAAAGGTAGAAAAATAGAATGGAAAAAATTTATTTGCACAATACAGTAACTAACCACAACCATATACAGTTGCCAAAGATAATATCAATTCACAATGTTCAAGTACCCACTATACTAAAATTATGAGAAGGATTGAGTGATGGAAAGGTCGAAAAATATAATGGAAAAAATGTATTAGTACAATATAGTAACTAACTACAACCATATACATTTGCCAAAGATAATATCAGTTCACAAAGTTTAAATACCCACTATAATAAAATTATGAAAAGGATTTTGTTATGGAAAGGTAAAAAAATAGGATGGAAAAAAAGTATTAGCACAATACAGTAACTAACCACAACCATATACAGTTAGCAAAGATAATATCAGTTCACAAAGTTCAAATACCTATCATAATAAAATTATGGTATTTTTTTACGTCCGTTGCATTTTTGCAGCATACATGTCAGACTAACTCTAGGGAATCGCAATTCTTGTTACCGTGTTAACTAAAAACACATAACTGCATTTAACACATACTTTCCAAATGCAAGCTTAAGTACAGCATACATACAAAAATCAATATGGAGTTAAAATCATTGTTTATGTGTGTTATATTTCAGTTATTTCTCATGATACATAATACTTTTCGTTCAATGGAACGCAATACCAGCTGTGGCATTCATTTGCCTTGAAGTCCGAACAGAAGTGCTCAGTCTTGACGCCGTGAGAAAGCAAATGCAACATATTGAAATAAATTTTCGAGAATTAACTTTTCTGGACAGTATTAAGGAAGCTGGAAAAATAAGTTACATCGCTTATTCAGGATGCCCTCTGTGATTAAGAACGGTGAAGGGCTAAGTCCTTTTAATACTGGAGGGATTAAACCGCTTTGCGAATTAAGGGAGAAGGATTGAATGATGGAAGGGTTCATTCTACGGAAGCGCTTCTCCGGGATTATGTCTTTGTCATTTGGAGGAGAAACATAAACGGAAAGATTACTCTACAGTTGCTCCGTTCATTAACGGTTACAGTTGTGTTCGTGAAACGAAAGCTCAAAGTAGCTTCTCTCATTTAATTCGGGAATGATATTAGAATATATTCAGAGCTTCTTAACGGATTCCGTATAATTGTTCACTCCAGAAGACGTATTACGGTTATATTTGAGGGAGGAAAAAACGAGCTGATGTGTGCATCATATGACTTCCTTTCACTCCAATTTAATGTCATTTTTTTCATTTTTGGCAATTTCGATGTTAATCAAGAGTTTACTCTCTAAATATCACCAACAGTGGCCAAATTGAAACCAAATTTAAAAAAAAGTCAAATTGTCGCAAAGGGCCAAAAGACTAGCGATATATCGCCAAGTGTCCAAGAAATTAGAACACCACTTAAGGGGGTCCGGGACACAAAAATCCTCAAATTTTGCAATTTTTTTTTATAATTTGAAAAATTGCTTCGTTCTTTTCTGCTTAAGAAGACGTTTGAATCTTGTTTCTACCATAAATAGAACGAAAGTTATAGTTATTTTTGTTGCATGCATCTAACGAATGTGTACATAACTTTAAAACTTTAAACGCGTTTTTCTCCATGATGCAATTTTTTCCCGATTTCTTGCATTCAAACTCTTATAAGTCAGGAACCGATAGAGATAAAGTAATGAAACTTGGAGCATATCTTTTTCAAGCAATTTACTTTAATTTTTATTCGGCGAATTTGAAAAAAAAAAAAACGTTTACTGCAAAAATTATGATTTTTTTAAAAAAAAGTATCTTTGAATTTTTCTTCAAATATTTTTTATTTTTTATTGAATCAATATTTTTAAAATCGCCGAATAAAAGTTAAAGCTTAGATATTTGTGCATACTTTTTTGAAAAAAAATTGAAAATTGACCAACAATATTTTGAGTTAATAGCAATTTAAAGCAACCCCATTTTTTTGAAAAAAACTAATTAAATTTAAATAAAAAAAATATTTTTTTTTCATATTTATGTTATGATTTTGCTTATTAAATAAATGATGAATCAGTGCAAAAAATTTCAAAACTCTAAAGTACATAATAAAAAAAATTTCAAAATGTGTCCCGGATCCCCTTAAATTTACATCGAAATCAACAATGATTTCTCCCCAAAAAGGGGCAAAAGACCCCTTTAGAAGCTTCCGAATGCAACCAAAGGGGAGGTGCGCAACTAGACCACACTGGGAGTCTACGTACCAAATTTCAACTCTCTAGGACATACCATTCTTGAGTTATGTGACATACATACGCACACACAGACATACGTACATACAGACGTCACGAAAAAACTCATGAATAACTCGGGAATCGTCAAAATGAATATTTCGCATGTCTTACGTTCTTAGGCACTTATCCACGTGTAGTGGAGTACAAGAAAAAAACGAAAAAACTCAACATTCATTCGTGGTTAAGCAAAATGGAAATAAAGGTCGATTTTTGAGTGTAATTTTTTTGCGAATACAATACTTTCCTGTTTGTAAAAGGAAGTAAAAATAGTCACAAAAGTCATTTGCCCTGCTTTATACAAGGAATGGAGACATTTAAATGATGTTCTGCTACATTCATGTTTTGTTTTAAAAGATTATTACAGGAAATTTTCCAGTCGACGAAAAAATGGCACTTGCCAGTCATTTCATAAAACGGAC
The DNA here is from genome assembly GCF_026930045.1 of Uloborus diversus. NCBI lineage: Eukaryota > Metazoa > Arthropoda > Arachnida > Araneae > Uloboridae > Uloborus > Uloborus diversus. Next base: position 171,649,516 of record NC_072735.1, on the reverse strand, counting down.
GAATTGCGTAAAATAGGTAGAAAAGGAAGAAATCACGTGTTCCATATTTCCGAGTTTAGCCACAATATGAGTGATATTTTTTTTTATATAAACTGGGGGGCTCCACCCTCTGTTAGTTGACGCTCACCAACCCCCGAAGATTGCTTCGCAATCTTATTTGATTCGCAAAGATTTCCCCGAATTTCAAAATAACGTGTACTAACTTGTAGAGCCGTAAGAGCTAAGGGGCTCCTGAGCATGGCAACACTGCAATTTTGTACATTTGTTCTGAGCCACCACCTCCTACATAGAAGGCTCTATCACTGGTTTCGTCACGTGACCGAAAAATGCTTTAATTTATGTCTCTTAACATACTAAACATATTATTTTGAGAGCAGTAGTTCACCAAACATACTAACACTGATCAAAGGAGAAATCAAAAGTTTATTTTCCAAGTTAACACTTTAAATTGAGCAAATATATAAGAAAAAACGTAGGAAATAACAAGCTATTACCGTAACCAAAATTTTCAATACATTGTATCATATCCGCATGAATTTGAAAGACTTTTCTTAGATTAGAAAAATAATGTCTTAATTATCAATATCATAAAGAAATAAACATAAATGAAAAATTCAAACTTTAACATTATCATAGACTTATATTTATTCAAGAACGACATACTTTAAAGTCTCCCAGCCACTATCTTAGAAACATTCCACGTACTTAGTAAAGCAATGGCTATCGCAATGAGGTATTCTTAAAAAATAATGTGTAAATTAAGTAAGAAATCCGTTTTGTATGAATATGAAAATATGCATGGGAATCATGTAAATCATGCGTCACTATCTGCAAAATAAAGTAATCAAATGAATATATTGCGAAACAGAGAGCAATTTTAAGAAAATGTCAGTGAAAAATTTTCTTGTTCACTTTTCTCAGCGACATAATTTCATCTTTCACAATCAATCAAAACAAGTTTTTAGCTTTATTCTTACAAATTTTCGTAAAGTGAGTAGCTGCATTCTATTAAAATTAGTAAAATGATGAGAAAAACTTAGTGATCAGACTTATATGCAAAATGTAAAAAAAAAAATCTAAAATGTTGAAGTTCTGTAAATATTTTTTTCGTTGCAAAAAATCAATTTGCGAGATAGAACGAGTCATTGATGGCTTGAAAAAGAAAACAAAATTCCTTACCTGTTTTTATGTTGTAAATTATATCTATTATAAATTATTGAAGTTCAAAGATTTTAGTTTCTTTTTTATTCTTTACAGTGTAAGAGTACAAAAAAGATTTTATATTTGCATAAATAATTTAACTATGAAAATGAGTTTTATGAAATCCAGAGCGAACTCTGCTGTCAGTAGCATTAATGGAAAGAAAATGGCGAAGAATTCGAAGCTGAATTTAAAATTGGCGCTCGAGATGGCTAGTACTGAGAGAGCTAAACAGCCAAATAAGGATTTATGAACCGGCCGGTTTCTAGTACGTCATAGCTCATTTACGGTAACCACTGATGAGGCCTTCTTGTAGGTAGTGATGTCTGAGCCCGGGATTGATATTTTGTTTGCTGATTGGTTATTTGTTGGTTTGTGTCCTGAATTCCTATTCGTTCTTGCTCTTTGGTATAAAATACCGGTCTCCACGTGGTTGTCAGTTCTCTCGCGACTTTCGGTTGTGATGGTGAGCTTTTCGCACTGAGAAAGAGGCTCCATTGTAGCATTGAAATAGCTATATTCTGTAATTTCTCAAAACTTGTACTTTATTTACGTTGGTTTTTCATTTAAATGCAGTTTTGTACGTTTGAAAAGTCGCTTTCATATTCGTGGTCTCTAGTAATATATTTTGCTCTTTTGGTTGGTGCTTGAAATGAGTTGAGCCCAAGATTTTCCGTTAAAATAAAAACCCTTAAAATTTGTGAATAAGAAAGAAGAAATAAACGAATCTAAAAGACGTAACTATGGCGACGCCAAATAAAACTTCAATCATTTTAATGGAGATGAGTTTTTTATAACTTGATTAAAACGGCTTGTTACCCTTTTTCCTTTGAATATAGAAACTTTGTTTTTCGACCATCTGCAATATTGTTTTAATCACATTATCTATGTGCATATTTTAATTCAGATTGCTTTAAATATCTTAAGCGAAATAAATTATATCTGAAATTATAACTTGCTGATTGCAGTTGCTTATTTTTAAAATAAAAATATTATTTTAAACTCCAAGGGTGACGTGTTCAAGCTCTAGAAGCAATACCACACCTTTAAATTCCGATCTCAATTTTTATTCTGCGTATCTCTTATTTATGAAAATTGATCACTTCTGAAATAAGGCGTGGTCAAGGGCCATCTCTCGACAGTCAGACTTTACTTGAATTTTTGGCGAGATTCCTTGAATCTGTATTTTCTGAGCATTGTTTGAAGCTTTTGAATTGCTGTTTTTTTTTCTTACCAGAAAACTACGATAGTGCAGGGGTTCTCAAACTTTTCTGAGCTGCGGCACCCTTTAAAAAAAGTACATTTTCTCAATTCACCCTAATATATCTTCAGCGTGTACAAGTTTAACCTGTAAACCCCAATTTTCGCATACTGTAGGCTAAAAAGTTTGAAGCAAAAAAAAAAAAAACACGTAGTGAAGGTATATGAAATCTAAATTTTTATATGGTTCTCAAGTCCCCTACATTGCATTTGCGGAATGATTATAATAGATTTTACACAGCACCTGAACCTATATTACGAGAAACCGGCGGTATTATCTTTTATTTTTCGTTTACATACCATTTTTATAAAACATTTCTGCTTAGGTGGGACGTGAAACCTCGAATTACATTTTTTGAGCAATCACGATTGCTTATTGCTTTCATTTGACTGTTTTTGGCGTCCTATCAATTTATTTTCCCACCGCCACCCTCTGCACCATCACCGTCGACCGGCTCCTCACGATGCTGCTCCTATAGCGAAAGCCGTCTCCAGGTTGCATCCATGTCCTACACACACGCGCATATATACACAACTACACACACACGCACGCACATACACACAAACATATACACACACATACACCTACACACACATACACAAACACATACACACACTCAAACACATACACACACGCATACATACAGACACCTACACACACACATACACCTAGACATAAACACTACCCACACATTCAGACACCTACACACACACACACACACATATGCCTACACACACATACACATACCCCCCACACACATACATACACACATACACACACGCTTTAATACACACACCTACACATACACACCACAAAAAAACATACCCCCCCCCACACACATTCATACACACAACTACCCACACACTTATGCCAGCACTTAGACACAAACACACATGCCTACACACATACACATACCCCCTACACACAAACACATATACACACACGCCTACATACACACACTCGTGATTGTGAAAAACATAATTTGAATTCAAAATGCCAAAAATTCTAATTAATATATTTTTTTTACAGAAGCTTTGATCGCAAAATCAACGTAACATATATTTAAAATTTCATTCGAATTCATTACATAGGACCGAAGCTATAAGTCTCTAAATACTGTCAGTTTAATTTTACCCACCCTGATGTGTTATAGAAAGAATATGTTGTTAAATGATAGGATATGGTGTAAACCCCCATATGTATTTAATGTTTTCATCACAGTAAGCAAAGATTTTTTTTTCTTTTCTCCGGTTATTTTACTGGAATTAAAAATTGATTAAAAATACTTTACCTCTAAGAATCAATCCAAAACTGCAGCATTTTATGACCATCTGTAGTAGTTAAGTCATGTGTCTAAAAGAGATTAAAAAAAACGCATTTTTTTTACACGATATCATTTTAACGAAAAACTATTTTAACCCCATTTTAAGTTTTATTCTTAAACCTACGCAAATATTAGTGCCATATTTACCAGACATATATTAGAGCAGGCACAACCAATCACAGTCAAGAGGATAATACCTCCGCTGAGTTCTATCGAACAGTTAGAGCGAAATCATCAGTTTTCCTTTCAACTTCTGTAACTCATTGGAATCGTTTTGTGTTCCACTATAAATCTCGTAACCTACTTCTCTTCTATGAAACAATGATTGAGCAAATCCATTGGAAAATGCAGACCATAATAAAGAAAATCCTGCATTTGGAATGGATTTATCTAGTATTGCTGAGTATAATCTTTCTGGCAACATGTTTAGAAACAGAACTATCTTAGAAGAAATTTCAATTCCATTGAAAAGTGGACTCTCCTAGGGTAAGAAGGGGTCGGGGAAGGATTTATTCGCATGAAGAAGAATCTTAACATGGAAAAGGAATTCCTGGAGAGAATAAATTCAATAGAAGTGGATGGCCGTGGAAACAATGATGTTACGATATTCTTTGTTTAAGAAGGAAGGAAGGTTGGATGAAATCATAGTTTAAGATATTGGTAAAAAATGGATGGAAAATTGTCATTATTGTTTCCATTTAGTTTCGCAATGCATTTCTTTTGAATTTAAAAGATTATAATAGAAGTATAGTTATGATTTGCAGTTAACATTCATAGTAATTGGTCATTATTGCAGTTTCAAATTTATATCACTCACAGTTTTTTCAACCTCTTCAGACGAAAAAACAACTTTGGATGAAGTATTTAAAAGAAATTTTTGTGTTCATTCATTTTTAACTCATAGGAAGATTCAGAAAAAAAATATTTAAAAAAAATCTTTAATTTTAACTTTAAGAAACATTCTGTCACCTGGATGAGCGGTACTGAAACGTTAGTGCTGTAAAACAGTATAAAACTTTGTGTTCATAATTGATCATACATCGTGAAAAAAACACAGAATTCAGTACACAAGAATTCAGTAGTATGATTAATAATTTGCCAGTACAAAACTAATGGTACTAGGGGATACTTGAAATATTTCCCGATGCTCATGCTTGTAGTTTCTATTTTTCATTAACACTAGAAAGACGTAGGGGGCTGTGTGGCCCCTCGCGTAGTTTGTTGTTTAATAACTCTGATAATATCTAACGGAACTTAATGGAATTTTCTGACTTTTCATTATATGACACTATTTGAATGCTTGTTTAATCATTTAATCATTCGCCTCATAGTACTGTTAATATTGATCCTTATACCTAGAAAGACGGGAGGAGCCACAGTGGCCCCTAAGCATTTTGACAATTAAAAAATTTATTTTTTTTCCTTTCTCCTAATTGTTGTAGCATAAAAAAATGCCATTCACTCTAGTTTAACCTGTAACTTCCTCTTTATGCAGCCGATTGGATATCCAAATGCTATAAACAGTACCGACTGCTTGCCATCCTAACGGTGGCCATTGCTCTTAGAAAGGAAAACTAATTCAACCTTTTGCCCAGTATAGAGAGAAAAATTAAAAATATTTAAGCACTAAGTTTTTATTTAGTCATGAAAGAAGGTGTATCAAGCATGTGGACTTCCTCAGGAAGAAGTTTTAAAAGAATTCACTCCAAAAATGGGTAGGGGCCACACTGGCCCCTTCAGTCTTTCCAGGTATACAGAAAATGTCAGTCGTTCTAGTGTTAACGCTTATTTTGATTTGACTGGAACACAAGTTACGATGACCGAAAATCTATCAACAAAATATGCTAATGTAAACACGAGCATGAGCAAATTCGCTTGTAACTTTCGTTCGTGTCAGACATGAGTATGAGCGAATTCACCGGTAATGTTCACTTGGATCAGATACGGGCAAATGCATTGAGTGGTCATTAATGAGTTATTATTTTTCTTGATAGTACAAGCGAGTATAATTGCAAAAAGTTGAGTTTTAATGTTATACACAACCAATAAGGTGTGAAGAAAAATTGCGACACAGATTCTTTCACCAACCTGATTTAACATTTGGTGCACGACTCATCCTTAGTTTCTCTGGGTGACTTTTAATGGGGAAAAGAAATATGCATTAACTAGATTTTGTGTTACATTAAAAGAAACATAACTTTGGTTCCTATTGATGATTTTAAGTAAGATGTAAAAACATCTTTTTTAGTATCGCCTTAAAAAATATAGAGAAACAAATGTTAAAAAAATAAAATCATTTACATTTTTAAAAAGAAATCCTCACAAAAGATCGTCAATTCACGTAATGGGCAAAGAATATTCGACTCAAAAATGCTACAACATGCTATCCGGGAAAATCTCTTTCATTCTAATCGCTCGGTATCCGTTCCATTAACTTGGCTTTGCATAATAAATCTGTTAACCCACTTCTGTTCCGTTCCAAACGATGGGATGGAGAGTAGAATCGAGAAAAAATAGAAGAATTCGAATGAAGACGATAAATTCTAACGTTAAAGATTCAATGATGGAGCATTGAATTTAATCATTTAGATTTGCGAAGTAAATCACTAAAGATGCTCCACGTCTTATGAACTGGTTGGATGTAAGAATAATGGTAAGCAAGGAGGAAAATACCGGTAATCTTGTAATAAATACATAACAAGGATACGAAACTGATTTTGGCCATTTTGATTCATTTTTTACCATAACATCCCTACTTTGTTTCGTGTAGAATCTTGAAATTTGCATGTGACCTTTTGATCGATTTTTCCGTGAATTGGCTGCAATGAGAAGGCATATATTTGTTAATATTGCAAATATTTCCGTTCTGGGTCAGACACGGACAAATGCATTGAGTGGTAATATTGAATTAATTTTCTTGATACTACAAGCGAGTATAAATGCAAAAAGTGGAGTTTTCATGTGATGCACAACTGTTAAATTTGCGGTTTTAAATTTTAGGATATCATGGAATTAAAGCCATCTTTTTTGTTGCGAAAGTAAAATATCCTTTGGAACATATGATCATTAGATCGTTATGCACCTACTCAACATCATTGCGTTGCTAAAATGATAACCCTGCACAAAACATCTCTAACAATAAATAGACCTAACTGACTGAAATAAAATAACTTAATGATTTGATTTACAAAATTTTTTTTATTACATAGATATGTCACACAACATCATTACACTCTTGGGTGTGCACATTGGAGATATTAACTACTTAATTGAGCAAAACTGGAATATTATAAAACTCTTTTTTGATAGGAAAAATTTCAACCTCGGAATCGCACTGTCCATGGGAAATTTAGTGAAACATACTTGACTGAAAGTCTCCCGACAAAATATTTCGAAGGCAACAACCCCTCAATTTGTCGTTGTTCGTTGAATAATCACCATGATTCCGTTGGGCCTCTTGAGGATCAGATCAGGAACTCAGTGGCATCTTTGTGCATCCACTTTACGATTGGGTTGAATTTCCTCGGATTTTTTCTCTCGATTAAAATAGTAGGGTCTGGTGGGGTAAAGTGGTCATAAAATCGTAGGTTTTCAACTTAGGTGGATAATAAATACAATAAATTCTTTAAATACTTCAACTTTTTTTGTTATTATTTTACATTGCATTATTAAAGAACACGTACATTGAATTTCAGGAAAAAAAATATTGATTTAAGTAGTTTTATAACATTTTCATTTCCCTTTGTATTTATGACCACTTTACCCCATAGGGTGGGGGAAAGTGGTCATAGCATGGGGTAAAGTGGTCATAGTTAAAAACAGCTGCAAAACTGTTACAAATAACCCTATTATTTGTATATTTCGGTTATTTTTATAGTTACAAGTATATGTACGAGCATATGCGGGTCTGCACGAGTGTATACGTGTCGTGTAAACAAGAGTAAACATGTTCACATGTGAATAAATACATGTATACATCAGATGCATGCATGTATGTGCCTACTCAAGCCACTCAAGTACAATGTATACACGAGCACATAAGCATGTATACGTGATTGCCTACAGGAGTGTATACGTCTATACACGAGTATATACGAGTCACGTGTACATGCGAGTATGTACGAACGAACATCATTTGCGTGTTTGCATATGTATCTCGAGTATATACGTGCATACCTGAGTTTCTGAGTATATACGTGTATAGTCGACGTATATACGCATATATAAGTGTACATAGATACACTACTGGCCATTAAAATTGCTACACCAAGAAGAAATTGCCAGAATGAAGCTAAATTTTACACACGTGATAATAAAATTGACATTAGAAAGTGATTACAAAATTAAAGCAAATTGATCATTTATGGTTGGAAAAATCTCGAATAAATGGAGGTGTAAGTACCCTGTTAAGCCACCTCTAGCGTGAATGTATGATGTACTTGAAGTGAAACAATCGGGCATTGAGACATAACAGTCTCCTACGATATCCTGCGTCATCTCGTACCACAGTTGCTGTAAACGTGCCACTCATTTGATCAAACTCATACGTGTTAGCACTCACGACGGGGCTCCCAGGAACCATTTTTTAACATGACAATGCGCGGTGAAACGCAGCAAGGGTGTAAAGGGATTTCCTCTTCCGCATTATCACTTTCTCTGATCTGCGTGATGCTCTGGTCTGCGATTTGTGACTTGTCTCAAATTGAGCATATCTGGGATCACTTGAGACTTTAAATTGGACAACCTGTAAGTTTGATCAAATTAGTGGCGCGTTTACAGCAACTGTGGTACGACAAGACGTAAGACATCGTACGAAACTGCTGTACCTTATTGCTCGACCGTATCGGTTCTTAAATTCCAACTAGAGGTGGCGCAACAGGGTACTTAAACCTCCATTCATGTGAGATTTTTCCAGTAATAAATGATCATTTTGCTTTCATTTTGTAATCGTTTTCTAGTGTGAATGTTGCCATCATGTGTGCAAAATTTTGTTTCATTCAGACTATTCCTTCTTGGTGTAGCAATTTTAACGGCCACTAGTGTATTTACATACATATACGGGTATACACGAGTTAATTCGTGGATATATCCAGTGCGTGTTTGGTACGTGTCTACGCACGTATATATATGTGGAAGCAAGAGTATATACGTATGCTTACGTGTAAACACGATTCTATACTTGTTTGACGTATATACGCTCATTTACGTGTAAACACCAGTACATGTATCCACATATATCTACGAGTATATCCGCTAATATACATGTATGCTTACATAGTGAATCCAAGATCTTGGGCAAAATCTAAGTGGTGTGAAAGGGTAGGATAAGAAGCAAAGAATCATAAGGAACTTATGGTCATTGACGCATTACATGCACACAAAACCAGAAATCGATGGAATGGAAACAGGTCACAAATTTGTTACACAAAGATGATTTTATCCGACATTTTAGTACTTAAGAAATATTTAGACAGTTGTTAAAAAGTAACGCCTGTAGTAGCTCTAATACACGCATCGCAACAAAGGCGCAGCGACTGATGAAAGTTTTTCAAGAGTCTCGTAATTGCAACAGAGTGATTGCGACGCATGTATTACAGATGCCAGCCGCAAGTTTCATCAATCACTTTAAAACTTTCTTAAGTCTTTGTGTAAAATTGTCTTTTTTGTAATAAATTTGTGACCTGTTTTGCATTCATTAGTTTCTGGCTTTGCGTGCATGTAGCGTGTCAGCGTTGAGTTTGTGGCCATATGTTTCTTATGATTCTTGCTTCTTATCCTCCTCTTTAACACCTTTTAAAAATTTCCCCTATAGTTTAAACTCACACTGCATACATGTATATCATATGCTAGTATGTAAGTGTCAGCTCGAATACGTACGCGTATATACGTCGTGTCTACCTGAGTATATAAGTGTTGGTATTTGTACGAGTATAAGTGGGTATATACGTGTATAGTCGAATGTATATCTGTATAGATAAAAAATACTACGAGATACCCAAATACGTGTTTATTGGTGCATTTATGTGAATACGTATATATACGTGCCTACACGAGTATATGCGTATGTATGCGCATATACTCATATAATTTAACCTTGTTTACTGTAAAAACAATACATATTAAGTTAAAGTAATACTTAATTTATATCTGCCTTATACTTAAAGATTAAGTGATTTTAAAAGAACAATATTCGTTAAGCCTAATATTATGACCACTTTACCCAATCTTACTAAAATTGTTCTAAAAAAATTTTCAAAATAGGTTCAGCTAACTGATAATGAGTATGAGTTCTTGAGACATGTAGGAAGCTTCCTGCCCAGTCAATCTGTTCATAATTCTAAGAAACAAAATTTCCCAAGGAAGTTAAAAAAGGTGTTTATATTTTTAAAAAAATCATAATCACACAAAATATTTTTTTTTACCAAATAAAATTTTGCCAGTTGTAAAATTTTATATTCAAAATGTAGTTTCTAACTGCACTACTCTACAATAAAATTTTCACATTCATTCGAACATTTATTTCTAAGGTATAGCCATTTATTTGAATTATGACCACTTTACCCCATTGACCACTTTCCCCCACCAGACCCTAGCTATTGAAGTATTCACATAATTATTTAATTATTGATGGCAGCTGACTGCCTTTCTTCTGAATTTAAATTTCCATTTCGAAGACGAAATAAAATCGCGTTGAAGCGCAAGAAAGCTTAACCCAGACAACTTCATTGTTAAAATTGCAGCAACTAACAACGACGCCGACGCTCCGAGAAACATGATATGTTCTCTTTGAAAAGAGCGGGAAACATTTTCATTGGTTGCACCAGCCCGTAACAACAGCGAACATGCACATTTGATTTTTTCTGCTGATTCTTACACAATGATATGATATTTTCCTCACTCAACGGTCTGCAAATCGCTGCCATGTGTCCTAGATTAGCCGAAACACGTGTTACTCTTCTTTTACGCACAACCGATAAGGTGTCTAGAAAAATAGCAACACAGATTCTTTCACCAACGCAATCTAGCAGGGCCTGATTAGCACACGGTACGGTAGGTCCGTACAATAGATGTAGCATTGAATAGATACATAACTAGAATCTGGTTCTACGAGCATCGTGACCAGAGCTCTTTTAATAGACGGACAAGCGTTCGAAATGCGCATTCGGGGATTTTTTTTTTTTTTTTTTTTTTTACCGTATCTATAGACTGATAGATAGGCTACGCTTTTACCTATTTACTTCAAGTCTCGCTTATTTAATGCCGTTCAGGGGCTGTCGTTACGAAAATGTGCATCTAGTTAAACTAAACCTATAGTCCGTATATCTGGGGACTAGTTTCCGGATCACAAAGAAAAGCAAGTTTCGCACTTTCTTCCTTTATTGAAAACCACTATCACTTAACTTTTATCCTAAGATGTACTGCGTTTTTCTTACGTTGTTTTTTTGCTGGGGAAGGGCAGACAGCGGAACTTTCGAATTTAGCATTTTCATTAAAATTGTAGGACATCTCTCTTATCGGTCCAGTCTCTAGTCGATTGGAGCTCACTCTGCTCGCTAATCGGCTGGGTTACGGTAACATGGTCACTTGTTCAGTTAGGCGATAAACAATATGGGTAGTAGATTATTTTACTTTTTAGAGCAACTGTTTATGTAATTTAGTATTTCTTATTTATTTAACGTTTTTTCTCTAATTGCAAAGATACTCCCATTGTTTTTTCAAAGAGATGCACGCATTTTATATAGTGCATGCGTAGCTTATTTTACATTTAAGAGGGATGGGAGGATTTATATTTATTCAAAGACTTCCTTAAATTTCTAAGCGCGACATCGCCGCACCAGTATCCAGTTAAATGTTTCCAAATTCTTAAGAGGGATGGATGCAGCCTGGCCACTCAAAATCATATAGCAACTTAGAGTCGGAATTTTTTTCTCGACCCAAGAAATTTTAAAACATGTCAAAAAGAAAATCTTTACTCTAAGTAAGTTTTGTTGGAAAAAATAACGGGGTGATTTCCCGTTGTCAAATAACTTAAAAGAAAGTGTATGAACAAGTACAAGAAACAAAAATCCATTAAAGTTAAAAAGCGAATCACCAGAAGAAAATGTACACAGATCGAAGTATGTTATTAGTCATATCACCATTCCATATCTTCATCAAAAATCCAAATACGCATATGCATTTTATTTTAAACCTGAAAATATTACAGTGCCAAAGTGCAGATCTATTTATAATACTCAAAATAATTCGCAAAATCGGGAATTTGCCAGTATTATGAGCATTAAATTAAAAGAAAAAAATACTAGTTCAGGTTTGTTCAGTTGAGACAAAATGCATTCCAAAATGGGAACTTTCCGAAATTCGCATTTTGAAAAGCGCACATCGAACATTCAAATTAAAATGGCAAAAGATAGACTCCCGTTTCTCATGATTTACGAATCGAATAAAACGGTTGCTGAAAGATTCGTTGTGACAGGTGTCGAATCATAACTCCCGTTCTATTTGAAGTAGAAATTTTAGAGAACACATTTGTCATTCGATTTATCAGCGAATTTAAACATAAAATTCTATTCTAACGGCTCTGACAGAGAGTAATATTCTGTTAGGGCTCTCTCGCTGATTTGCTTTTCGATTTTCGAATGGAGAAAAGCTAGGGAATATGTACCGCTTACGAGCATTTTTTTATATTGCTTTTTGTATTTTACAAGTTGAAGTGACTTTATTCCAAGAGCTGCTTGTAGTTTTTTAGTGAAAATGTGATGCTCTAATGAGGCAGTGAGAAGCAAAGGGAGCTAAATTCGACTCTGAAGGGGTGTAAGTGGACTTTTTAAAGTTTTGAGTAAAATGCGTTTAAGTTCAGATCCTAGGTTGGCTTGTTCTGATTTTTTTTTTCTAAATCTTGTAGTGTCTAGTAAACCTTACCAGAGCTACTAATATCATAGTATCATCTCTTTCCCCAAAACAGAAGATAGGTTCACGTACCATTTGGACTGGTTATCTCCAAATTTATAATTTTGACACTTGAATTTCTTTGCTTCTCCCAGCTTCGTTTATACTTTTGTATCGGATGTGACGTACAACTGCGAAATGTGAAGGAAAGTAAATACTCATAAGAAATATCTCATAAACGTTTTTAACTTTGCGCTCGGCAGAACCTAGTGAATAGTATTCTGCTTTGTGCAGTTAAACAGTAATATCTAGAAAAATGAGTTTTTCAGATATTTGAAGAATTCAGCGTAAACAAAATACTAAAGTTACGCCTTAGTAAAACTGATGACAATAATGCGAACAAATTAAAAATTTTGCAGATACTGCTGTTTATCTTCCCCGGGCTGTATTGTACTTGTAGATCTCTCGTACGATGCCCTAGTCCTGATACAATAAATTCAGTTGGGGCACGAGCTTGTCATGTATGTTGCCCGAATGTGTTGTAGTGGGCGGTTAGGCATTCTGTAATAGATAAAGAAGAGGGTAAAAAATTATCGTCCTTTTTGCATAATGTTAAAAAATGTGTAAATGATAATTATTGGCGGTGCCATCACTCGAAAGTTTCGCCAATTATCATTTGCGACTTAGGGCCATCCATGAAAATTACACCTCCACATAAAAAGAAATAACGGTACATTGCATCTAAAGATTAGTGTTTCTCCCCTCAAAATTTATTATTTTGTTGCTGGAAGGATCTCAGAGCAATTCTTAATCTGATTAAAAGGTATTGCAAAAGATTGATTAAAGTTGCATCTCAGTCTTTTGAGTTAGTGTCAGAACAAGGAAATATGCAAATGCTTGCTGAAGTCCTGGAAACACGAAGATTTTCAAGTATGATATACGACTATGTCATTGGTGAAATGATCATTGCCCTGAAAGAAAGAAAATAAAATTTTGCCGCAAGATATATATATATATATATATATATATATATATATATATATATATATATATATATATATATATATATATATATATATATATATATCTGAATCGGTTTATTTATGTGTGTGTGTGTTAATTAAACAAATCCCGTTTGCTTCCGAATTTTACCAAACTTAGCACATAGGTATTTTCATGCTCAAGAGTTTTAACACAGGGGTTTATGCATCCCATTATAGGGTACAAATCCCCACATTGGGGGTTTTCTTGTACAAATGTATAGTTTGTTCCGAATCTTTGTCAAATTTGGCTCAGAGGTCCTTCGATGCTTAGTAATTCTCATGTGGGGGCTTTAGTCTTTATCGAGGTGACCTTCATCAGAAGGATATTTGCCAGAAAATCCGTGAAAGTGAACATTTACGAACAAGAGCACAAAATTTCAAATTAAAAAAAAAAGAAAAGAAATTAGTCAAAATTTTATTCTAAGTCATTAAATTGCTTCTTTCTACACGTTGATGGGAAATTTTAGGTCATTTTTTTTTCTCGTTTATTTAAGATTGTTAAACGTGCGCAAATTATAGCGATTTTTCTTTTCGAGGTAGACCATGCAATGCCGGGCAGCGCAGCTCGAAATAAAAAGTGATTTTGAATTTTCTTATAACTAGAAAAAAAAAACTTCAAACGATTTTGATAATGTCTAATGTTAATGTCTGTGTGTATAATAATAGGTCAAATAAGTGGTTGTAGTAATAGGTTTAATTTCCTGTTGAATATTTTTTTATCCTACTTTCGAGTTATTGGGACCTAACTCCTTCTTACTTCCTTTTATAAAAAAGTAAGTATTGTATTCGCGAAAAAATTTCGCTCAAAAATCGACCCCAATTTCAATTTTGCTCACCCTTGATTGTTAAGTTTTTTTTTTTTTTTTTTTTTTCCAACCCGATCATACGTGGATAAGTACCTAAGAACGTATAGACACTCGAAATATCCATTTTGGCAATCGCCGAGTTAATTACAGCGATTTTTTTCTTGACGTTCGTATGTGGGTATGTATGTAAGTGCATATGTACGTCGCATAACTCAAGAACGGTACGTCCTAGAAAGTTGAAATTTGGTACGTAGACTCCTAGTGGGGTCTAGTTGTGCACCTCCCCTTTTGGTTGCTTTCGGGTGTTTCAAAAGGATCTTTTCTCCTTTTTTGGGTGGAAATCATTGTTAAATTCGATGAAAACTCAAGTGGTGTTATAATTTGGCGGGTACTTGGCGATATATCGCCAGTGTTTTGGTCGCCAAGTTTAGTCGTCAACTTGGCGACAAATTAGGCGATTTTTTTTTATAAAACTGGTTTTAATTTAGCCACTGTTGGTGATATTCAGAGACTTTTCTGTTGAATCGCATTAAAATTGCCGATAATGGGGAAATAACATGAAATTGGGGTAAAAGGAAGTTAGTGATGCACGCATCAGATAGTTTTTAAAGGAATAGGAAGACACTCTTCTTCAAGATGGAAACTATAATTTGCAATTTTTAAAACTCACTAGGTTCCCCTTTAACATAATTGTCACGGATTTGAGGTATTTATGTTGTTTAAAATGCATACTGATATTTCTTATCCGAAGTATGAAACGAAACAATCAAACGTTTCGTAAGCTACGGGGAGGCAATCATATATCTCTAATTGTCAATCGTTAAATCGTTTTACCTTAGATGTCTTTGGCGGGCATTTTTTTTTTCTAAACTCATATAACCTCAAGCAGAAAAATGAAAAATAAATAAAATAAAATACAAAAGGTAGTATTAAATTTCGACATGTAGCTGAGCTTCTTTTTAAAGATACCATGAATTGTAAAAGTATCTCCTAATGCATCCAATTTCAACACTCTTGCTTTTCAGAGAAATACGATAGCGAGCACGAATATGAAAAACTTTTATTCTATCAACGAAAAGCAATATTTGAGTTTTCTAATTTGTTTATTTCTTTCCTTTTTATTAAACGTCAGGCAACCATCGCATTATTTTCTATTGCCGCTTAGATGAAAGTTAATGAATATCACTGAAGTTTCAATGCAAAAAAAAAAAAAAAAATACACTAAAACAATGATAAATACCATTCATTAAAATTATTGATGTTAATAGTTAGAGGAATTCTTCGAAGGGATCAATTCTTTGAAGTCTTTCCGAACAGCTTTAAAGAAAGGGTACAAAAAAAAAAAAAGCATCAAAATTAAATAAAGGGGGAAAAAACAAAAATTAATTTTTAATTAGAATTTTTATTTTATTAAAAAAAATTAGAAACTAGTATTAAATTTCTCAGAAATATCAGTAGGCGTAACGCTCGAATACGCTGCAAGAATATTTTAATAATGCTTTAATAACCGAATAAAAGATTTAAAATAGCAGTTTGAAAAAAAAAATCAAGGCAATCATGGGATTTCTTTGTAAGTCATTTGTTGATTCTTCCCAGAAAACGTCCAATTATAATTATATTGATTTAAAGTTAAAAAAAAATGACTTTGATTCTTAAAAATGAATTGAAGCACGCATCATGGGTAAATGTAAAATTAATCTTTAATTTTATTCCAGAATTATTTTTACTAGTGGCACTCGCATGGATTTGCTCTTAGTAGAAAATTAAAAGATCTTTTGGTTCGCCTGTATATTTACAAATAATGTATGGTGAATTTCTCGCCAATTGGCTTGCCCATGTTACGGTTCCACGTTATGATAACTTGGTAATTTACACGTCCATCTTATAGTAAGTTTGCTCGGAAAAATGTTCTTAAAACTGGAATAGAAAAAGAACAAAATCGAATTTCCGAAAAATCGCTTCGAGGTGCACACCCCCATGCTACAAACTAACTCTGTGCGAAATTTCATAA
Source organism: Uloborus diversus (assembly GCF_026930045.1). NCBI lineage: Eukaryota > Metazoa > Arthropoda > Arachnida > Araneae > Uloboridae > Uloborus > Uloborus diversus. The sequence continues at coordinate 171,632,985 of NC_072735.1, read as the reverse complement.
AAATCGGCCAAACGGTCTATGCGCTATGCGCGTCATAGAGATCCTGACAGACAGAGAGAGTTCCGGACAGACTTTCAGCTTTATTATTAGAAAAGATAATTAAAAGTTTTGATTGAAGAGCTTGGTTCCATTTCATGGTTCTTTCACATTTCACTTGAAATAGTGAAATTAAATATAAAACTCTTAGAAAGTTGCATCGATCTGCCGTGCTTCTAACGGAATTGTTAGATGCTGGGAAGTATGTTAGCTGCAAAGAAATCCCAAATTCAATTTCAAAGCGACAGATTTGTTTACAGATAAGATGCTCAAAAAAGAGAGTACAGTTAAAATAGGTAGTGAAAGTACATGCACAAGCAGAAGGTAAAAATAAGTTTTAACTTAGTGCTCTTATCATGTAATATATTCCAGCACATTTTGTTTTTGAGACAGAACACCAACCTTGGACAAGATTTAGAAATTGAAAAAAAAAAATTAATTACTTCCTTTTACAAAAAAGGAAGTATTGTATTCGCGAAAAAAAATTCACTCAACAATCGACCTTAATTTCCTTTTTGCTCACCCCCGAATGAATGTTGAGTTTTTATTTCGACCCGACCACGCATGCATGACGACCGAAATATCCATTTTGATGATTCCCCCAGTTAATTACAACGAATTTTCTCGTGACGTCTGTATGTGCGTATATTGCGGATGTGCGTATGTGCGTATTTATGTCGGATAACTCAAGAACCGTATGTCCTAGAAAGTTGAAATTTGGTACGTAGACTCCTAGTGGGGTCTAGCTGTGCACCTCCCCTTTTGGTTGCATTCGGGTGTTTCAAAAGGGGTCTTTTCTCCGTTTTGGGGGGAACTAATTGTTAAATTCGATGAAAACTGAAGCGGTGTTATAATTTGGCGGACACTTGGCGATATATCGGCAGTCTTTTGGTCGCCAAGTTTTGTCACCAACTTGGCGACGAATTTGGTGATTTTTTTAAATCTGGTTTCAATTTGCCCACTGTTGGTGATATTAAGAGAGTAAACTGTTGAATCACATTAAAATTGCCGATAATGGGGAAATAACATAACATTTTGTGTAAAAGGACGTCATGTGATGCACATATCAGCTCGTTTTTATAATAGAGGCAAGGCCTCAGCTAGAACAGTAGGATAGCTCAGCATAGGGGGATCGTTTGGCATCTTAGGATTCGGCAAATCAATCATTTAGAAAGGGCACTGTATGAGTTGTGGTGAAGATGCAGTGGTGGAAGTGGTATAGACAAATAGCAGTACACATGCAATTTGATTTAAAACAAATGTTATGATCACTAAGCAGCTTAATGTGTTGTTGCAGAAGATATTAAAAGTGGTGGATTTTTGATTACTATCCACAAAAATGATGGTTGAGAAGATAACTTTAAAGACATAGGGGCGAAAAACACCTGCCTGACTCAAAATTGCTTTTTGAAAAAAAATCGTCTGCCGTGTTTTACATTTAATATTGCTGCTTGTAAATCGTCTGCAATATATACAATTCTTCGTACTTATTAATTTGATTATCGTATGCGCTTTCTATAGGGTTTTTTTTTTATTTTTGTATTGAGACAGCAGCATAAGAAAGGTTATTGGATAGTTTAATTATTATGATTGGGGTTAGACTGATTTTTTTTTTCGCTTATAATGGCAGAAAACAAAATTTATACTGGTTACATAATTATGCGAATAAAGATCTTGTTTTATATAAATTAAGAGTTTGATTTACTTATTGAAGCGCACAAATATATATGTATTTCCGAATTATATTTATTGCCCGTTATCATTATCCTGAAATAAAAAGAACGAAACATTAACCTAAAATCATTACAATGCTGAAAAATGGAAAACGTGTGTTAGACCGTTTATCCAGAAATCTCCGAAGCGTTTAACAATTAAAAATACAACTGGACAGCGATTTTCTTACGAGAATGTAAGAAAAAATCCTGGACAGTGATTCTTCACATTGTGAATATCCAAACGGGGCCATGTCTGCCTAGTTGGAACTGAATGCGAAATTTCTGCCGAGTAATAATTTAAAAAAAATAGAAAAAAAATAAACATTTCGAATATGCTCTTTCCCAACACATAGCGATGATTATGGTGCCACCCCACTGTTGCTACTGCAAATGGCACAATTTATATTACCTGTCGATAGCATTTTAACTCCCGTAGCCCCACCATAAACATACAGTTAGTTTTCTATCCCGCACACTAGATATTCTGTTTTTCTAATGATAGTGTTTTTGTTTAATTTGTTTACTGATTTTATTTTTATTTTATTACAAAGTTTTGGATAATTTCATGGATTTTTATTATTCATCTATAACTTAATGAAAGCACATTAGTTTTCCTTTGACGGACAATTTTACTTTTATATGCGTTAATATATGAAATTCCCACTGTTTTTTTTTTTTTTTTTCATTCTTCTTGAATGAGATATTGCGTATTTAAATACTACACGTTTATGAGCATATATAGTACTTAATGAAAGATCAAAAGTTTAATGTGGACGGATTTTCGCTACAAAAAATTCTTTCGGAAATAATCGAGCTTACTTTTTCCGTATAAAAAACTGAATCTTATGAAGAATTTACTCCTCCCTTAAAACATCTTTAAATAAACTTTACTGCAGTTCTAAAACCTTTAATTACCTAGAGCATTTCCAATTATAAGTTGGTTTTAGTTAAATGCACTTTGATTTTAGAAAAGAAACATTTTAAAAACTACATGTAACGTGAAGTTTTGTTAAGCAATTTCTCTAGAAGGAAGGTAATTCTGAAAAATAAAACAAAACACGCAGCAATAATTCTCATCTCTTCAACCTGTTATTACTACTGTTATAAAAAAAATTAAATGATCTAAAACAATTCGACTTTCAAAAATATCTTTTATGAAGTATTTTTTCACTTCAAGTATGTAACTTTGTTCTCGAGAGAAAGTAAATACTAAAAACGAAATTCAACACAAAATGCTGTTGCGAAATTGCCACTGGGCAAAGATAATCCTCCACATTAAACCAAAACACGCTGCAATAATTTTCACCTCATATAAAGAATTTGTCCCATTAATTTCCCTAACAAGTCTTAGTTAAGACGGATGAAATTTCATTTCTCGTTGCAAAGCTGTGGACTGTTTGAATTAACTTAATCTGCTCAAATTTAGAGCCAACCTTTTGCACAAATTCTTTCGCCGCTCAGAGTGTTGCCTAATTTCTCGCGAAAGAGCTTCTCCAAACGACTCGAGCAGTTTGGGGAAGCGTTCCGTTTGCCTCTTCATAAAACTCCACGTTTCCTTATAATTCCAGTTACTTAAGCAATCACCGCTCGTTTACAGATACTTAAGCAAATAGCGTAACTTTTAGGCTTGCCCTTTTCTCCGAAAGCATTCACGAAGTTAATGAATGGCGTTGTGGAATCTACTGGACTAATCATTAAAAGTTCGCCGGTTGGGTGTGTTCGGAAAGTATTGCGTGGGATATGACACTGTTTGTTTTTGGGAGCGATGTCGGGGGGTATTAGTACCCGCTGTTGCCAATTAGCCGACAATTTGTACTGTTTAGAAAGAAATACGTGCCGTAAATGCTTATTTGTAGATAAAATTATTAATGGGAAACTATACGATGATAAAAGGTATTATTTGAAATGTATTTTATTTTGTTAAGCAAAATGAAACGTTTTGATTTGTAAGAATATTTAAAAGTTTCCAATTTTTATAGCTTAGTGTTTTTGATCAAAAGATTGTGTGCAAAATAACTGAAGCAGATTATTTTTCAGCCTTAATTTATGTTTGCTGTTTTTCGTCATTTTCGAAAATTTTGTTTAACTAAACAAAATATACAACAATTTATTAATTTATATTTTTGCGCAGAAAAAAAAAGAAAAAACTTGATAACATTTTTTTTTTCCAATCTCCTTCCGCTTTTTTCAGTAAAAACTTGTCGAGCCTTGTGTTACTTCATAACGTGCTTTATTTGTCGTAGTAACTTAAGAAATTTTAATGTGGAGCAACGCGTCATTATCTCTATCTTCGACTCACCCTGTTTCATTGAAATGTATGAAAAACAGACTTGCCCGTTTTTTTTTTCTTTATATACGCATAAAATAAAGAAAATAAACATTTAATTGCATTAAAATTATTTTTTCTACAAAAATCATTATTTATAAATTTTGTATTTATAAAAATATAAACTGTCTGATGACGTTCTACCTTATTATACACAATTGTGGTTATCTACCGGTAGTTGCATCAGACCAACCATAATATCATTACCCATGCGCTTAGCTCTTGGGATTTTTTTCCTCTATTAAGAAAAAAACATCAGCTTCGATCCAGTCGTGGGAAAAAACTTTTAGCAGTAAAGTTTTCTAGCATAATTTAAATTCGCATTTAATTGCCCTATTCATTTGAAGAAGCTTTTACCATTGAGTCGTTTTGGCACGGTTCGAAAAGCCTTTCAAAGAGCTTAATTTTTTTAATAAAATATAAAATAACCAAGCAACTAAATACGATAGGAACAGAATAAGAATGAAACTTTCATTAAAAATGAAATAAATCTGGAAGACAAAACTAGAAAACAAGTCTTGAATCAAAATTAAACCTATATTAATGAGGGCGTTTGCCAAAATTCCAAAAATTGCCAATGAAGTTAGTTAACGGTTTCTGAGCAAGATTTTTCAATGGGAGACAATGATTCGCGGAATAAAAAAGTCCCGCTGTATTTAAAGGAGTTAAAGTTAGAGTTTCAAACAGGTATCCCAGTTTCATATTTTTCCTGCTCGGGGCGAAATGTTTCAATTTTTACTACTTTGAGTTCTCAAAAAAATTGATTACTAAAACTTCTAGTATAATTCCTGTACTTATCAAAAATAGTATTCCTATTATCAAAGAATATCAAAGATAAATACATTTATCTTTCACTGTTTTATATGTTTTCAATAATCTTATTACATTTCTGGAATTACTGTAATGTAACGTCTTTATAACTGACATTTTACATCTGTAACCATCCCACATTGTATGAAAAATTCTAAGCATTATCTGAATGAATATTAAAAATTGCATATAGTTCTGTTCATATGTTTAACAATACCTCAAAAAAGCAGTAAAAGTTTTAAAGATATTTTACTATCTCATGATACTATTTGTAAAAATTAAAAGCAAAAGAAAGATGAAAGAAACAATCCAATAATGTACCCGAAATGGATGAGAGAAAAAAATACCAAATATATCGATTAAGTATCATTTTCTTTGTTGCGATACGCTGCCAAATTAAACTCGACTCTAAAACTATTTTTCAAGATACTTTTTGCTACTCTCCTTTTAAAAACAATCGATAACAAGTAAAAGTACAGAAATCGAAATCGTTTGGTATTATACGCAAATGGAAGGCTGCAATTTTTCCCTGTAAAAAAGTCAAAGCGTTATCGGTACAGAGTAATTCATTCGAATTTTAGAAACGGAGTCGTTACCATGGTACATTAGGTTGAAGAAAAATGGAGATACAAATGCATTTCTTTCAGCTTAGATATCGGCGTTTTAGATAAACAAATGGAGAAAAAAAAACGTTGCAGTATACGTTGGCTCTGTTGCGTTTCCCTGTCAAACTAGTATTTTGTTCCTTCGGCTCCGAATTTACAGAAATATTTCAAATGAAATTTCTAAATGCAAGAAATTTATTGAAGAAATACATGTGCAGTTTTCTTTTTTAAACCAAAGTCTAGTTTACTACCGTTTAGTGTGTGTCTTCAAGATTTTCAAAACTTAGATATTTTATTTGGCGTAGCTTTAAAACATACACTCTCATATACAGTTTTATGTTTGTATAATTGTATTGGAAAATTATCTTGAACATTTTCATTGAAAAGACAATAAATAACAGCAAAATGGAAGCGTATCGATTCGGTTTTCCAATTTTAATTGTTAAAGCTAAATCCTAGGACGCAACATATTTATTTAAACACTTTTAATACAGAAATAAAGAGACTGTGTAATTTCTATTTGTCATCTTTTGCTTCCATTTTTTTAATGACTGAGTGAAATAGCATGTGTTGTTGGTAGTTTACAAGTTCTTTAAAACCAAAATCACCTATAAATCTATTAAAAAGAAGTAATGCCATTAAAGTACATTATTCTACTTTTTATTTTAAATAAAACTTTTTGAAATCTCACATCTGTAAAAATGTGTAGTTATCTTTACTATTTTACAAAAACAAAAAATACACTCATTACCATTTTAGCACATTATTGACATTGAAATTTAAATAAAATCTAACTTTTAGCCTGGACACTAAAGTAAATTTACACAAACGTAAATTTCCTGAAGATTGACATCAAATTTCCTTGTACATGTTCTGTTCGAATGGTCTTAATCACTGCCCGAAGAAAAAAGATATTTTTAAATAAAAATAGAAATTGTATCCATGAAACTCTTCCCAACCTTACCGCATTTCCAACCAACCCATGTATTCGGAAAATCTCTTTTAGAAAAATAATGACGTTACCCTTCCCTTACATGCAGCCATAGTTTCTTTCCTTAAATCTGATATCTTTATTTCTTTTGAAATTCTGGTAATGTGGTTTTTTCTTCTTCTTCCAACTGAAATTCACTTCTTCTGTTGTGGAGGACATGCTGAGGAGGATTTGAGGATCTCATCGTGGTTTGTTTCAAACATGCAAACTCAAAAGATTAGATCCAATAATCATGCAATAAATCTATCCCGAATGCGGAATCTGACTTTCTTGTTTCTGGATCCCTCCTTCTTGAGCGATGGTTTGATCCTTGTTATTTGGATTGTTCTGGAACAGAAGTAGGTTAAGAGATTTATTATACAGATGATTCTTTAAGGAGGAAAAAAAAGAGAAAGTATATCAAGTAACTGTATGGATCGGGGAAGGTTGACAAAATGGCGTTGGATTTTTTTTTCATGAATTTGGTAGTGTGGGATATAAAATGTTTATATTTCAAACCTGCATTTTTAAATTCAAAGTGAGATTTCAAAAAAGTTTATTTAAAATGAAAAGTAGAATAATGTACTTTAATGGCATTACTTCTTTTCAATTCACTTCGTTAAAAGAGGGGTTACCTGAAACCCTAAAATTATAAGTTTAGAATAAGTGTAGTTATTCTATAAAAAAGAAAAAAATAATCAAAATTTAAGAAACAAGAAGCTAAAATTTCTGTCAAACAAATTTATTTATCACTTATTAAAAGATGTTTGATAACTCTTTCATGACAAGTTTTTGTTAAAAGTACATGAAAAAACATAACATGTGTGCAAACAAATTTTGCAAAAGCATTGAAAATTGCCCATTCCATATTTTTTCAAAAAGAACTTTGACTTAAGAAACAAGCTCTGTGATATAATATATACATTTATTAAAAATGAAATTTTAATGCAGATTTGTAAAAATGACTACTAATTAACAACACGTTTTTATGGATTTTATTTTAGACGTTTCAACACAAGAGAAAACCATACATGGAGTTTTCAGAACAATGTATAGTTTTTTAAATTATTGGTATGCATCTTAAACCTATTGCTCAACAAATATTTATCTGAACCATTACTCTACATTATACTTCTCCTTATTTTTTATTATTCTTTTTAGGTTGTGATAAATGTGAAAAATTACAGTTTATGAAAAATATTACAATACAGTTAATTATGTTCGTGAAATATCCCTTCGCAGCTTTTTGTTCATCAAATTGATAAGAAACAGTAGAAAGATTAGAGCTAGTATCATCTGTTTTTGGGTTTTTTTAAAACATCCTTTTAACATCGAAACACGTGTCTACAGTTTTCGGTTTACGGACTTTATAGGCTTAGTAGCTTGTTTATAACGCTTCAATTCAATTGCAAAACTAGAAAATCACCGTCTTTTAAAAGAACACCTTATATAAAACACACCAGTACTCCTCAAACACTATTTCTAACCTCACAATGCAAGTTGCATTTATTCTTATAGTAGTATTTCTCCAAATATGTATATTCAGAAAAGAAATATTGCGCAGAACTGTATATTTATATTCTCTTCTCTGATAATGATAATAGGGGGAATACTCGCTGCCGGAACGGGTATTCACAAAAGGAGCTGGTGTCCATATTTTCTTGTATCCTTTCTTTAGTGATGCCTCGAAAGAATATGCACACGTTTTCTGGGGCTCATTTCTAACCAACCGTAAGCTAGGTAATGGGGAAAGTGAAGCGGTTCATTTTCTTTGGAAGAGAGTCATTGAATTCAGAATTCGATGCTGAATTTGTGCTAGGAAATGATAAATTTTTGCTTTTCTGGCGTTCGAGCAAAGTAAAAAAAAAATGTTGAAACTGGAGCGTATAAAAACTTCTAAAATATTTTCATTTGGGGTTAAAACGAAAGTTTTTAGCTACTGTTTAGAAATAGAGAAATATTTTTTTTTTATTTCCAATGGCACATATAAAGACAGTTGAATATCAAAAGGATAACAACAAAACTATAAATGAAAACGAGCAATCCAATAGCGTTCCCAGATGGATGTCCGAGGGAGAGCAGGACATCTGGACAAATGAGGCATGTCCATTACTTCGTGGAGATCACACAAAGTGCAGAAAGGGTCAGGAACCACATTGATACGACAGAGATGTTTTCGTAGGCAATCATGGCCAGTTTCCTGTCTTTTTGCCTGAGACATACCTCCTGCATTCCATTGCGTAATCGTTAAAGATCCGCGTTTGGGAATACTCGTGCCGGAGTTGTAGATAATTTTGTGGCAAGAACGTTGCCCTGGGTGCACCACGAGGAGGTAGAGAAATAATGATGTTATTAAATGTTTTAACTATCCTCTTTCTCTTCTGTCATCAATTTGACTGTGTAAGGCAATATTTTTAATAATTTCCAAAAAATAAAAATTAGAATCATTTCTTTCAATCAATTGTTGATTAGAATTTTTAAAAATGCTGACTGAACTTCAGCAAGGATGAAAATGGTTGATTTTGATTTTTTTTATTTTTTTCAAATTAACTAAGGTTTTCTTAATTCAAATCGACAACTCAAAGCGCTTTGGCACCATTGACTTTTTATTATTTTTTTTATTTAGTTATCTTTTTTTTAAATATTTCCAGACTGCTGTTAGATTTGGAATTAGGAACAAATTTATAGAAAAATTAATTTGGAGAAATATGTGTCAATGGAGTACACAATAGCTGCAAATTATTGCAGATACGAGTTTTGGGTTTACTAGGGTTTAAACTATTTCCAAAGGTGTAGGCTTGAGCTGTTGCACATGTCACATTAAATAATCATTTTAAGTTATAAAAAAAGTGCAATAAATATTGACGAAAAAAAGTGGATGTTCTCCTACCTTAATCTCAAACTTTATATGCATTCGAATCTCGATGACACGAAGTTAAAAACTCGAATCTTCCTTTATCTCGAAGTTTTCATCGGGTCCCAAATTCTTGAGACTGTTGTGGAAACTTCTCACAACTCAAACTACCGCTCCCTTGGGACTTCAAGTTAGAGTTGATTGTGTGTATATATTGTATATACATACACATATATGTGTATATATATAATTTTACTCAGAAAACCATGATTTTGTTATAGTATTACAACGTAAACTAATCGTTGTTATTTGTCATAGAACGTTTCCGTTACACAGTAAAGTTGTTTAAAGCAATATATGACAATTGCACTATGACGTAATTGCTAGTGTATTCCCATTAATTTTATCATTAATGTTTACATTATTAAACACTTTATTATACCATTAGTCTTTTCACCAAAAGGGGAATGACTTTTTAAATTTAGTATGACTTAAAATAAGTATTTGTCGTAGTACGACGATTGTGCTCTAATTTAAATAAAGTTATAAGTACTGAAAATGGGTGCCTTTTTGTTTAATTTAGCGAATATTAAATTCAGGAATCTGAGAATCATATCTGTTTAAAAGCTTCAATCAAAAATTTAGCTATAAATTGCAATTTTGAAAAAAAAAAAAAAAAAAAACACACACACACACACACACACACACAGAAAAGGTTTGTTTTTACGAAATGCATCCTATTACAGGAAGCACAAAAATAACATTAAAAACAAGTGTTTATGTTTCCTTAATCCATTATATGCACTTCAAACTGATAATACCGTTTTTTTTTTCGATTATTATCCAGTCTATATGAGCTGCGCTGAAACATTCATCGGCACCAAATCTACTATTCATCCTTATTAAATTGAAGATAACCTTGCGCACTGAACACATATAGCAACATTTTCATTTTAATTTTCTCTTCTATATTTTTCATTTTCTGACGGGGAAAAACCTATTTCGCCCTTTATCCTGATTCGCAACTGATGTTGCGTATTTCCTGCCCACCCCATGTTGCACTTATCCGACCTTTTTTTTTTCTTAACTACGAGACAAGCTTTACATAAAATGGAAAATTTCATCCTTATTTCATAGGAACATAGTAATATCATTACATGAAATTTTATTTTGGTTCGTCACATTAATAATAAAAATTAAAAAACGCAAAATGTAAAATTTTTTCCAACTATACCATGGTTCCTCTAACGTAAAATAATTTTTATTACTTCTTGTGGTATGACGATCGCATCAGAACGTAAATAAAAATGTAAAACTGTTGTAGTATAACGATTCGATGTGACATAAAATAATAGATGTTTATGTCACATGAAATCAATAAACAAGCTATTTAGTGTTAGTTTCATTAATTTTACTAAAAAAAATTACGTAAAAAAATTTATTTCGTACTAATTTCTTCCAGAAACTCAATGATTACCTTACAGTCTGAAATGAAATGATGCTTTTTAATGGTTGTCTCTAAGTAGCTATGATTGGTGTTGCAAAAAGTCGAAAACAGTAGCGCCGATAACATATTTTGTAGCCGTCACCTGAGATTAAAAAAAAAAAAAAAAAAAAAAAAGTAGAGTAAAGAAATGAGTTTTTGTTTGAGAAAGAAAAGCCAATGTTGCTATTTAATTCATATGCATCATGTTCCGTTTTAAACTGCAAGACCTTTATTTTCGCAACCGTTAGTCCTAGATGTATACTTCCAATTGCAAAAAGGTTCAAAATCATTTGCCGAGTTAAGATATTGAAAGTTTGAAGTAAAAATAAAAGTGAATCAAAAAATACAAAATTTAACTTTTTATACGGGCCCCAGGTGCCTCAACTTATGTTTAGGAAAATAATCTCCATTGAAAAATAGATCAATCGCAAAACGTTTTAAATTAGTACGACCAATATTCACCGAGATATAAAACGCAGCGTTTTGTGACTTACACCACTTTTCAATCGCCGTCAATAGCAGCTTTTGGGGATAAATATAGTGGTTAACAATGTTTAAAATTACTTGTGTGTATAGAGAGTGATTTTCCAAATTATTCGAGATTTAATATTGTGTTTTTGCGTATCACGGCATAACATTTGCATTTATTTTGCATAGCAATGAAAAATATAAATACCTTGTTTTTGTTTCTTCGACGATCTGTCATTCTTCTGAAAGAGCGATAAATTCCATACTCATCTTATGTATGGTCCCTCCAAACTTTAAACTGGAATATCTCCTTGAGTTTTAGTAGCACAAATGCCAAATTTTTTGTGTTAGTAATTGTTTTCAATGGATATTATTTCCCTAAATATAAGTTAGGGGATCTGGGGACCGTATAAAAAGTTACATTTCGTATTTTTTGACTTCATTTTATTTTCACTTTAAACTTTCCATATCTTAACTCTGCATCTGATTTTGAACATTTTTGCAATCGGAAATATACATCTAAGACTAACGGTTGCGAAAATAAAGGTCTTGCAGGTTAAAACGAACACCCTCTATACAGAAACGTGATTACAATCAATACTTTATCATCTGAGTATATTTGCTTGTAGAAATAATGTTTCCGTTTCACGTTAACAAAACATAAGTATGCAATTATACGCAAGCGAACAATACTAGTATGTTTATTTCTATTTCTTGCAGCCCTAATAGGACAGGAGTTTTAGAAACCGGAACACACTCACAAAAGAAAATGGCGGTCATATTTCACTTGATCCCTTTTCTTTGACGATTTGCGAAAGAGAGAAGGCATTTTCTCGGGTTTATTTCTAACCAACTTCGGTTTCAATAATGGAGAGACTGATGCGGTACATTTCGGGAAAATGCTCTTTGAATTCTGCATCCGATGCGGAGAGAATATGTCTGAAAATAAGAAACTGGGATAAGGGAAATATCATGTGAGAGAATATTTCCAAGAAAAAGACGAAGGTTTATCTTTTAATGAGGCTCAGATTTCACTTTTTTTAACATTTTTTTTTCTTAGAAACATTAAGGATAGTTTGCAGTTGAATTTTTTAAACACAGTTTTTATTCGATCATTATTTCTTTAATTAAAAAAAATCTCTAATGATTAATAATAAATTATTTAATGTTATTTAATGTTTGATTTTTTTAGTTGCTCAAGATTTTATGCATAATAAAGCGAAACTTTTTTTCTTGGCCTTTTAAAATTCGCATATAATACCTTTTTAGATGTTAAGAAATATTTTTTTTTCTTTTTTTTTTAATCTTGGACACAGTTTTCAGTTATTTTAGACTATTTTCAAACAAGACGTAAGAAGTAAAAATTAAAATTGCATAGTTAATAAATTAAAAAAAAGTTTTAAAACATGGCTGAAACATGGCATCAAGAATTAAAAAAAAAAAGAATGTTAATATTCTAATTGTAAGTTTTGCGAATAAAGACAGAGATATTTTAATAATAAAGATCAAGAATGAAAAAAAATGTATATTCATTTGAAATATGATAAGAATTCCTGTCCAAAAAAAAAACCTTGTGCAACTTTATTTTTATGCGAAAAGTAAAAGCGCCTTCATTCTACACCAATTTTATTCAAAGAAATATCCTAACTTTAATCAATGTCAAAGCTAGAGTAAAATTTATTTTGGTTTTAACAAGTTAAATCCCATATTTGCAAACAAGACACTGAATTTAGCGTTAAAATGTCTGCAGTTTTCTTTTCTTTCTTTTTTTTTTTTCAAATTGCGTTTATTCAAACTTCTACATAGATATCAACACTAGTTTTTGACCTGCTCAAAATGTAAAAAAAAATCTTTAAACAAAAAAAGAAACTTGGAAATGATGTATCTTGGTGTTCGTATTTCGGGCATAGTTTTTTTCGATACACACCTAGTATGCAGTTTTCAGTTATTTAGGGAGTGGGGCTGTTTTTATGTCTCTCTGATATATAGAAGATTGACATAAGAATATACACGTATTTTGCAAGACCGTCATGCAAATGAGGTCACAGACTGACAACGTTTAGCTGCAAAAAATTGTAGATTACTTCATACACGTGTTTAAGGGTTAAGGAACTCATTCTTCAATACAAAATAAGTAAGCTCATAAATGAAAAAACGGCCTCCAAAATACTTTTCACGGATATCCTTTCATCCACAAGCTTACGGAATTTGCATTTACCAAGGGCTTTCTTGTAACCCTGTCATACGTGTAGGCAGTAATCGTCAATTTTATTCATTAAAATTTGTTATTTCTAATTAATACTACAGACCCAGGTATTTCGTATTTTAAGACTCGCTATGTATTGCTTCTTTTCACAGACACATCCTGGTATTTAATGTTTTAAATACCTCTCCCGGTATTGCAATGCACTACCCCAAAATTGTCTATTGAAGCAATTTTTTTATCGCTTCTTTTAAAAGATTCATCCGTATTATCTCTTAAAGAAAGGATACACTATGTACTACCACTTTTTCAATATACACCCTGAATTGGGTATTTGTAAAGACTAACCCTGTATCGCCACTTGATGATTTACCATGGTATTTAACATTAAAAAAAAAGCCTCGTTTAAAGGTTTCACTCTTTATCGCCTCTTTTTTTAACGAAACCAGACTACAGAGCATTGAATCACATGCCTTGAACGGATCAAATAGGGTTTGCTTTGATTCTGACGTAATGTTCTAATTATTTTTACCTTTCACATTAATTTACTACTTTTTAATTAGCCCCTTTGTTCAGATTCCTCGCAAAAATATCGTCTTCTTTTTTTTCAGTTTTTTGAAAAGAAATCACCTTATGGAATGAAGTTAAAAAATAGAAATAAATGAACAGCTTTTTAGATCTCTTTTCTATTCACTTTTTATATAAATTCAAAAACAAGCGTTCGCCTTTAAACGAGGGAAACAAAACTCTAAAATCTACAACCTTTAGGAAAACTAATTAGAAACTAATTTCTCTGAGGATTAAATTTTGATACGAGTCGCATTTAATTTGTAAAGTCACCGGAACGAGAGAACTGAAGTGAAATTGCCTTTATTAAAAATAATATTTGGGTGGCTAAGGAGAAGCATATTTATGTGTGAATGTTTTCGGAAACATTAATTAGATTTTTAGTATTAATAAAATGTAATTAACCTTTTTTTGCCTATCATGAAATAATCGCGGTTTGGGCATTATTAAGTAATTGCAATTTAAATTACTTGGTATTCCAAGAATAAATTTTTGTTTTAAATTGAGATACTTCTTCGTTGTTTTTGTTTAATAAAACTCTTATTATTGATGTTCACATCTTGATATATAAGGGAGGGGGAGGGCAAGCGGAGCGGTGCGTTCCTAGAAAAATAAATTAATGCTATATGATAGGAGTACTTAATTTCATTTTAAAGCTCATTTATATCTGGGAATGTAACTTAAACAAATGTAAATAACGCGGGAAAGTTCTTTACTGATGATCTAGGGCGTGACTCGTATTGAACATACCGTGTTTCTAAGATTTAAATAACAATAATAATTTTCATCATCATCACTGGTTCGACAACCCATTGTGGGTCCTGGTTGTTTCCATAAGTTTCTTCCAGTTAAATCTATTTTTTTGCTTAACTTCCAAAATGAGAAATAATAATTTAACAACGCGATAAACCTTTCGGACATGAGGTTCATGGGAGAAGATCCGATACTTTGGTTTTTAAAACGAAAGTAAGAGAAGAAAATGCAAAACAAAACCAAACAAAAATGAAGTTTTAATGAATTTTGGAATACCTGAATGAGTCTCTCAACTTGCTACAAATGTTCATGTTTTTGAACTTTTCAACCATCCTAGTTCCCTAGAAGATTAATTGTTAAAATAATAATTCATTTTCTTTTAAAATAAAAATAATGACTGTGAAACTGTCAAAAAATGAAAAAAATGCCAAAATGATCTCAGGTGAATTTTGAAGGTTTTAAAAAAAAATTTTAATCATATCTTTAAAATTATTTATTTATTAATGCCGTTATTTATTTAATGCAGGCTTATTAATGCCTGTGTAATCATGGGATAGCATGCATATTTTTAATAATGGATGGTAGGCATATCATATTCCGAGATGAGCTTCACGAAGCTGAAGGAGGGGTAGTCATATGAAAGCACCGACGACTGTGCAGTCTCCTTGTTTTGAAGTTTTGTGTTTAAATCTTTCTTCAAACTGTTATTTAAAGAACATTTAAAACAGTAAAAACTCCTGTCGAATATCTTTTTTTATCCAAATGGTTACATTTTTTGTAGTAAAAAGGGGGTTTCTTCCTAATCTAAACCATGTCTTTTTTTTTTTTTTTGCAAGTTTGAGAAGATTTCTTACATATAAAAAATAAAAAAAACTTTACTTTCTGATTGAGGTTTGCCTTTAATTTGTTTAATGATTTTTTAACCTTCTCATGTGCACTTTTCTTTTCCTTTACTGCTTCTTGTGTCTTTGTTTTTGAAACCAAGAGTGATATAGAGCTAGGCGCATCATCTGTTTCATTTAATTTCTAGTTAACCTCGAACATTTAACTGCTTGCCAGACCATCTTAAATATTCAGTATCGACTTTCCAATTCGTAGAATTGTTGTATATATATACTCTTAATGACATTTGTTGTTATTTAGAGTTTAAACGTAGATAGGAATATGTAAAAAATATTTTTACGTTTTAAATATCGCAGCACAATTCGAAAATAATTTATTTGATACCTGTGGCACCCGCACGGCTTTGCCCGCAGCAAAAAATTAAAAGGTCGTTTGATTCTCCTGTATATTTACTAATAATGTGGAATTTTTGGCCAATTATCTTGCTCATGTTACGGTTCTACATTATGCTAACTTAGTAATTTATTTTATTTTTATTCGTCCACCTTATGATAATTTTGCTCGGGAAAATGTTCTTAAAATTGTAATAGAAAAAGAACAAAAACGAATTTTCAAAAAATCGCTTGCAGGTGCACACTCCCATGCTACAAACTAACTTTTCCAAATTTCGTGAAAATCGGCCGAACGGTCTAGGCACTATGCGCGTCACAGAGATCCAGACAGATTTACTTATTGTTATTAGTTGTTGCTTATTTTTTTTCTTTATTGAACTACCGGTATTCAAAGTTTTTTTTCCTTGCTGTCCTCCGCTATGTGACAAATTGTGACATGAAAAATTGATTACATGTCATGACACAGGAAAAACCTCACGTGTTATCGCACAAATATACAGATTACTGTATACATATGTTTTGGGTTATCAGTGACCCCCTTTTCAATGCAAAATTGTAAACTTTTGGACGTAAAGACATCCGTGAAAACTATGCTTTTCCGGTTCTCTTTACATCCAAAAGCTCATAACTTAGCATTAAAAAGGGAGTTCCTTGAAACTCTGAAACATATGTGTTCAGTAATTTGTATATTTTTGCCGTAAAACGTTGGTTATATCCTGTTATTTCTTGACACATAGGTATTGTTCGTTTTTCACTAGAAGGATCTTCGCCGCACCTCCTCGAAGCAGCGTTCCATTTTTCGCGGGGGTGATTGGTAAGCAATCCACGCTCTTTTAAAGGAGACAACCAGACACGCCTTAACTTGGGAGGGCATTTTAATGAGCAAAACAGTCTTAGTGTCCTTCACATTACTTGCTTCACTTGTTTGTTGTCATTTTAATTATACTTACATTTTAAAAACCACTGCTTTTACATAAAAATGCTATGATCCGAATGTGCCTTCTCCCGAAATCAGTGAAATAGAATCATCGGATACTATGTGAAGAAGGAGGAGTCAAGTGCCTTCTCGTAAAAAAAGGGCAGTACATAAGTATTTATTTATCCAATACATTTCATGCAGTTGCTGTCCACCCAGTTTCGTCGACACGTAACTTCTTTCCCGCCTGTTGTTCAGTTTTAGTCATTCATTTTTGTATAATTAATGGGGGGGAGGAGTTTAATTTAGGCAAAACTGGTGGTAAACGATGCAGATTAAACAATTACCTTAAACAATGTCGTTTTTTTAGTTATTTTTTTAAGTGCTTACAAATCGTATAAATAAATTTTTGAAATTCATGACGAGAATGTGCTTTGCATCTATAAAGTCAAGCACGCTTATTAGAATATCGGTTAAAAGAATAGCCCACTTAATGTAATACATTTTCAATGTACCAAACCGCTGATATCTATTATTTTGATCTCGTTTAATGGAATATCCCGTTTATTAGAACATTTTTTCGTGGACCATTGGCTATTCCATTAAGCGGGCTCGACTGTATTTCGACACATTTTCAAAATTCTTAAATAGTATAAGGATAGTAATCATTCTCAAGCGTAAAAGTCTACAAGTCTTCGTAAATCTTTACTAATAATAAAGCAGAAAGTCTCTCTGTCCGGAGGATGTCTGGATGTCTGTGATGCGCATAGCGCCTAAACCGTTCGGCCGATTTTCATGAAATTTGGCACAAAGTTAGTGTGTAGCATGGGGGTGTGCACCTCGAAGCGATTTTTCGAAAATGCGATGTGGTTATTTTCTATTCCAATTTTAAGAAAAAAATATCATAAGATGGACGAGTAAATTACGAAATTATCATAGCGTGGAACCGTAACATGGGCACAAGTCAATTGGCGAGATACGAAATTATCATAACGTGGAACTGTAACAAGGGCAAGTCAACTGGCGAGAAAATTCACCATACATTATTTGTAAATATACAGGCGAACCAAAAGACCTTTTGATTTTTTTATTACGGGCAAAGCCGTGTGGGTATCACTAGTTTTAAAATAAAAGAAAACCGAGTACATAGTTCATATAAAAAGCCATTATCTCTGCTTGTGATAAGAAACTCAAATCTGTACAATTTGTTCTTCAATTAAATGAGACAATTACCATTATTTATTGAGGAAATTAATTTATTTTCCTTCCCTTTTTCATCGTTCAATACAATAAAGTTAAACTAATATTACTGCCGGCAAGAATCTGTGAAAAATAATCTTTTTTCGTTGTTCTTATCGTCTTGTTTTTTACGATAAAACTTTATGTGTAAACGAGAAAAAATCATTAAAAAGCAAAGTCTTAAGAAAAAGTAATTACTGACTTATACCTCTAAGGATTAAACTCGCATCCCAGTCGCTTTTAATTTGTAAAATCATGAAGAATTTAAAATTAACCAGTGGCTTTTTACCCCAAAAAATCCTTTTTAAATGTCAAAAAAGGAAATTTAAGTGTGCTCTCGTAAAGGGTAATTACTGTTCTCGTATTATATGTACTGTTGCAGATTATAACTATGATTCTAATTAAGCTAACTAAATTTAATTATTTGACATGTCAAACAAAAAGACTTTCAGTTCTAACTGAAAAATGTTTGATTGATCTCTAATATAAATTAAATTACTATTTGACGTAAAGTCATTTTAATTAGGAGGAGAAGGAAACTAGTTTTTGTTCGGACTAGCTATAAAATGACACGGTTTGAACCAACATAATAGGCTCTGTTGTTTGGGAAGTAGTTGCAGATATTTTTTACTTCCTTTTACAAAAAAACGAAGTATTGTATTGGCGAAAAATTTTTTCTCAAAAATCGGCCTTAATTTCCATTTTGCTCACCCCCGAATTAATGTTGAGTTTTTTTTCGACTCGACCACAAGTGGATAAGTGCCTAAGAACGTATAGACACGCGAAATATCCATTTTGACGATTCCCGATTAAATAAAAAGAGTTTTATCGTGACGTCTGTATGTATGTGCGTATGTTTATCGCATAACTCAAGAACGGTATGTCCTAGAAAGGTAAAATTTGGTACGTAGACTCTTAGTGGGGTCTAGTTGTGCACCTCTTCTTTTGGTTGCATTAGAGTGTTCCTAAAGGGGTCTTTTTCCCCTTTTTTTGGGGGAAATTATTGTTAATTTCGATGTAAACTCAAGTGGTGTAATAATTTGGCGGACACTTGGCGATAGATCGCCATTCCTTTGGTAGCCAAGTTTTGTCACCAACTTCGCTACAAATTTCGGCGATTTTTTTTTTTTTTCCTTTTTTTTAAAATCTGGTTTCAATTTGGCCACTGTTGGCGATATTTAGAGAGTAAACTTTTGAATGACATTAAAAGTGCCAATAATGGAGAAATGACATTAAATTGCAGTAAAAGGAAGTCATGTGATGCACACATCAGCTCGTTTTTCTTTTATAAAAAGGTGTGGGCGAAGAAGAAAATTTTGTAAACATGAACTAAGCAAGGATGCTTTTTTTTTAATTGGAATTTGCATTGAATGATAGTGGTAAAAGTAAAATTGCGAAATTCATAATTTAATTTGTTAAGTTAAGCAAAAAGAACAAAACTGTGTTGTTTACTGGAGATAGCAGTTTCAGTTAGTGAACAGTTTTGGCTGTGGAGTTGAGAATGGTAGCACAAGTCAGTTTCTATAATGTGGAATTAACTAGCAGTCTAAATTGGAAAATAGCTTGCTGGAGAAAGGGGTGAGGGGGCGGGGGGCATAACACTTCGAACATGTATTTGACTTTATTTCAGACTAGTGGCACCCGGAAGTCTTTGCCCGTAGTAAAAAATTAAAAGGTCTTTTGGTTCGCATGTATATTTACAAATAATATATGGTGAATTTCTCGCCAATTGGCTTGCCCATGTTACGGTTCCACGTTATGAAAACTTGTTAATTTATTCGTCTATATTATGCTAATTTTGCTCGGGAAAATGTTCTTAAAATTGGAATAGAAAAAGAACAAAATCGAATTTTCGAGATTTTTTTAAAAGTTAATATTTAGAGGTTGATTACAGCATGTAGTTGCTAGATAAACCTAAAAGATAAATTTCCTGATACTTGGTTAGAGTTTTTAAGTGTTGTATATTTGTATGAATTGACACAATAGTACTCAAAATATATAATTTTTTTGATGTTCCTTACTTATCAAAGCACTCCCTGAGAAAAATGTTGCAGTGGCGTATTTTGGATATTCGATCAGCTCCTTTGTCAATGCATTTATTTGGGAGCATTTAGATGTATTTAACTCGAGTAATTATTTACATCCCATAGCTCACAAATCTATGCACGAGGTTATTTAAGGTAGGCGAACACCCTAATTTTCTAAAAAAAATCGATTTTGAGATTTTCAGAAATTCAGAGAGCCCGAGTGTTATTATTCTTTCTAAATCCGATATTGTTTTCTAAATCGGTAAATTAATGAGAATACTAGACGAATTTTACTAAACTCAACTGCACTACTTATAACTGAAATTTATTTCTTCTTGCTTGATTGTCTCATAACCACGTTTTCTAGTTTTCATTTACGCCAACAGCTCTGGCGAAAAAAGTATGCACTCTAAAGATTTGAAACTTCGCAAACATGGTAATTGAACATATTGCGGTGATATAAACGTAAAAAATTAATGTGCATGCAATATATGGTTTTGAAATAATGATCAGTTAAATTTAGACGCAAAAAAAAAAAAAAAAAAAACACATTTTTCGGGCGAAATGTTCAAACATTTACCCATAAAAACCAGTTTTTGTTATTATTTCCAAATTGAAGGGCCATATCACTCTCTGGTATCTCACGAAGAGATAGACAGAAAAAGTTTTAAAAATAGTGAACAAGTGAATGCACTGAAAGTGTTAACATAATGGTAGTTTTTTGCTAAAAATATGGCTTGAAAAAAAAAATCTAATTTTTTTTTTCTTTCAACAAATAAGTAGTCAGAATGTATTATTTATGTCATATTTAACAATCGTATAAAGTTTTAGAAAGGTGCAATGAATATTGAACAAAAAATATTTAGGGTGGTCGCCTACCTTAATGGCAAAATGATTCTTTGTAACTACGATTGTAATGCTTATAATAAGTGCTAGCATACAATATTTTTAAGCAATTACGAATTGCTTCTTACTCCCAATTGACTGCAGTTAAAGTTCGTTTGATTTTCGGACCGGGGCCTCTGTGAGTACTGTTGAGTTGCAATGTTAAACTCCATCTATCCTAATATGGACTGTTCCTATAACCGTGATTGACTCAAATGTGACGTCATCTCCAAGTTAAATACGCTGTAGCGTAGTGAATGTTCAGTTGTAGCAAGTTGCAGTCTAGCAATGAATCTGTTTGTGTGATGTCCGTGTTCTGTTAAATAAATATGTTCTGCGTTCCAAGCCCACTGCCTCTGCATCCTAGTTTTGGGCTTTCCAACAAGTACTACTGTCCTCCGGCCTTCTCGAGTGAAACTTCCTCTTGGATGATGTCATCCTTTCAAAAGGAACGCCACCGCCCAGGAGAAGATGCCCGAGGCACCTGAACTAGAGGTACTTGAAGCCACTGGACAGAAAGAGAGACAAGCTCGCAGATGTCTAAAGATAATTGTGTAAATCGAGAGGATCATGTATATACGTCGCAACAGAGCAACAATAGAACATCTTAGTGCTGTTCCTGGGATTAGGTGTCTTAGTGTTGTTTTAAGACAACGACCTGAAGTCGACTCCGGGGGAAAGGAGCCATTTATCGATACAAGGAACCCATTGAGTAGACTCCTATCGCCACTCGTAATTGCAGAAAAACATAATTTAAATTCAGTATGCCAAATATCAAACTAATTCCTTTTTTTTTTACTCGGTAAAAAGTTTAAAGGTAGCAATTTACTTATAATGCTAGTAATCGACCAGCTATTTATATCTTAGTAGAATTCCTATGCGTCTTCTTTATTATACTAATACTAAAGCTGAAAGTCTGTATATATGTATAGATCTGTGACGCGCATAGCGCCTAGACTTTTCAGCCTAATTTTCATGAAATTTGGCAAAAAATTCGTGGGAAGAAGGGGGGGGGGGGGTGCATCTCAAAGTGATTTTTCAAAAATTCGATTTTGTTCTTTTTCTATTCCAATTTAAATACACCATTGGTGGATTTAACCATGGGCAAGTAAATTACCATAACATGAGCGAGAAAATTACCTTAACGTAGACCAGCAAATTAACATAGCATGTTGGCTGGAAATTCATCATCCATTATTTGTAAATATACAGGCGAACTAAATGACGTTTTAATTTAAACTACGGGTAAAGCAGTGCTGGTACCGCTAGAAATAAATATTAATGATAGTGATTTAGGTCGAAGTTTTTACGCATGTATAGGTCTCTCGATAAAACCCAGCCAAAACATTGTTCGTAGAACTTGCACATTTTCCTTAATACTACTAAAGTGTTTACCATGGGGTCTTTACGCGCATGCGCTGAAGTCATCACTGCTTAAATTCAATCTAAAGTCATCGCTCAAGACCAGCTGGTTGCATTTGGTTGCAATCCAATCCCGCCGAAAGTGACACTAGGAAGGTAGATGATAGCCTTAGAACCCTATACTGACTTTGTTTTCAGTCGTACACCTCACCTACAACTGGTGTGATGATGTGGGGTGCCATCACATGCGATACAAGATCGCCCCTAAAATAGATTCACAACTCCATGACCGCCTAGCAATATGTCTCTGACAAACTTTATTCGCATGTTGGTACTCGTCGCAGGGTTCCTACGAGCAATTTTTTTTAGGATAAAGGTATTTTACCTACAGCAAGGTTGTCACAGGGTCACATTACTCTTCTTAGTCCTGCTCGATCCCTTTATATGTCATAACTCGATCATATATGGGATTTCCTGGAACTGTAAGATGGGGGCAGCCCAGGAATTTGATCATATTCGAAGAACATTAACAGTAGCTGTGGAACAAGATGGCGCAGGATATCAGTCGAGATTTTAACGTCTCGATCCTTGCATTTATTATTACCATCTGCATTAACGTTATAGGTGGTCCAAGAAGGACTTAACACCTCAATTAATTCGCGAGTGTTCCTTTAATAAATGATCCCTTTACAACTTACAGAAAACATTAGTTTTTTTAATTTTTTAAGGATGAAATTAGTATTTTATTTCTGGCATAAATCAAAAATAATCAAGATAATTGGGTCATTTTGTCTAAACTGCTAAATTTTTGTTTTTGCTCCAAAAATAACAAATTAACTTGTATAGAAATAAAACTGACGCTAGAATGCTTTAACAACATGTTTTTATGTTTGTAAAATATGCTAAAATAAACTCTCTATTATTATTATCCATTTAAATATTTTTTTAAATGATAAATGTCATTCCCCTATGTGTCCCTACCTCCACTTTAAAGCAAAATTATCTCCTAAAATTCAGGAAGCCATGCATATTTGTAAGGAAATTGTTATTTAAACTCTTAACAACTGTTATGCAATGTTGTAAAGTAGAAAAATAATTACTTTTCAAGGTTTACACCATTTCGAAAAAAATAGTAAAAAATGCCCTTTGTTTTTTTTTTTTTTTTTTGTTATTCCCCTGTCGAAGAATGGAATAAATGTTTCTCGCAGCTGGTAATAGTTGTATTAACCCATAATTTAGTCTTTAAATTGTGGTCTCATCATAGAAATAATCTTAATTATTGGTTCCTTTTGCAAAAATACACGGAGTCGAGTATGGGTGATCTGAAGTTAAATCTTGTTAAGTATTTTTATTGACTGTCATTAAACTATCTCTGGTAATTTATTTTATTTTGTAATATTCGCTCAATGAGTGATTGACTCTTGTATGTGTAGAGTTTTTCCATCTTGCTTTAAGTCACATTGTTTTCTGTTGCTTGCAGTTATGACAGTTTGCAGTTAACTTTATTTTTTGTCCCCTGTGATATGTAAAGGAAGCAAATAACCACAATAACTACTTTTTGCACACCACGACATTGGATCTTTTTTTAATTTCATAAAAGTAATGCTTTCTTTTCCCACAAAAAGTCGCAGAGAATGCCATTAATTGCCCTGTCCAAATTTCGCTGTTTAGGAAAAATACGCCAATTAAATAAATATTGAAAAAAAATTTTTGAAGTGAGGAAAATGTGTATCAGTCGGCCTGTCTTTGGGTTCGGTGAGTTTGTATGCCTGCCGTTCTGTCCGTCCCCCTTAAAAGTCTTTGAAGAATAGTCCGATTCGTACAAACATTTTTTTGTTCGCAAGAGATTGCCAGGCCACCCGTATCTCATTTATCAAATAACGCATTCTTTTGTTTAATATTAATACATATTTTTTTTTTAATGAAGTGCTGACAAAGCATTTTAAGGCAAATAATATAGATCTTGAGAGGGGATATGCTTCAAAGGAACGGTTCTGTAAAAAGTTTCTGATAAAGAAAATGTACAACAAAATATGTATTTGATTTGAATATTTTAAGAGTGTTTTTTGATCAATTCAAACAATTTCAGTTTAACTTTCTGCGGATAAATTTCAAACCTGTTTACCTAATAAAGCAATAAATCAAAAAATTATTTTTTTACCATCAAAATATGAGAAAAATGCAATTTCTGAATATATTTCAAAATTTTTAGGTGCAAGAAATAGTAAAAAGATTTTAAGTAAAATCGAAATGCTTTTCTTGTAGATTTCAAGTTGACGGAAGATAGATATATCGTCACCTCAGAGCAACAGTAGAATATTCCAGGGATTAGATATCTTACTGTTGCTCTGAGGCGACGATATATGGACAGAATCAAAATTAAGTGAATTTTAAACTCAAATGTTTCTATTTTAAAATAGTAATTGCTGATAATATTTTTCTTTATTGTAAAGTGTTGATTTTTTTATTTTCGGTAACGGGAAATGAAAGAAACATTAATCGTTTTTTTGTTATTTGAAAAAAAAAAGAGCTGCAAGCTAATTCAATTTGAATGACAATTGTTTACTCGGGTGGACTTTTTTTAATAAAGTTCCCTTTTCTCAATTCAGATTTAAATCGTATGTTGGTTAAATTTCTGTTTTTTTTTTTTTCCGATTTGCCTCTCTCAAAACAATACGCTTAAATATTAGACAGAATAGTTAAATTTTCATGAGAGATGATTTTGTTTTTAGACATTGGTTTTGACTGTTTAAAAGGGATGTTTTATATAATTTACCACCTTAGCTCACGGAGAGACTATTGATCTTAAGTTTAAAATGTCCGTATTAGGGAAAGTGTGCTCGTTTAGTTCATGACGGAACTTCTTCTGTACCTTTCTTTTCATTTTTTTCATTTCCACACAAAATGTATCGTCTTCCTCCAGCATATTGGCAGCATAAATGGGAAGGAGAAACACAGTAAGAACAAATCTTTAATGGGAAGTTGTTAGTGGCTCTATTGGGTTTGCAGAAAACTAAACGATTGGCTTGCTAAGGTTAATCAGTTAAAAATATTGAAAAAAAAAAAATCTTCGTACTCGATGTAGATCTTTAAGTTTATTTTTCGTTCAATCTTGTTAGTTAGTTCTGCTCTAAATGAAACTTTAAAGTGCGATAGTAAAGCATCTGTGTATGTTACCGTTAAAGTATATAATGCAGTTATTTTATAGATTGCTTAGTTATTCCATGAAATAACTGATAGTTTAAGTGTGTAATATATTATTAATTTGACACTTTAACTAGTTATTTTATGAAATAACTAGACCTTCTGCAAAATAACAAATGAGAGACAGTTAAAATGTAAAATAAACAATTTATCTAAAATGAAATAACTATATATAGGTATTCTATAAATAAACTAATGATAGACAATTAAAATGAAAAAGAAGCAATTTACCTAATTTATGCTGCGTATAAATGGTATTTATGGTAACGTATTGATGGTAAATGTATTTGTCGTGCAAGATATATGATATAGATTATTTTACATTTTAGCGTGCTGCAGATCGTTATTCTATGAAATAACTGGTTAAACCATGAAATACAAGACAGTTTTACACTTTAACAGACACGATCAGTTATTCTATGAAATCACTAAGTATTCCATAGAATAATGGACTTCATACTTTAACGGTAACATATACATCTAAATGCTTTCATGTGCTTTCGTAAATGTCTGTAGGCCTAAATTACCTATCCCTTTAATCAGCGTTATTACCAACATAATCATAGACATTTAAAGAAACACATTACATGATAAGAAAATATTTGACATACTAAATAATAGATTCGCAAATCCACTTTCTTTGCAGCAAACTAAGATGATGAAGAAATGTTTTCTTGCCAGCGTTTGTAATATGTGTATAAAATCTAATTTCTTTAAGTGCATGATTAACGAATTCTTTGCGCTCTATACATGGTGTTCCGTTTTAACCTGCAAAACCTTTATTTTCGCTACCGTTAGGTATAGAAACTTTCAATACTTCCAATTGAAGAAATGTTGGAAATCAGATGCGGAGTTTATTGAAAGTTTGAAGCACATATAAAAATGAGTCAAAAAATACAAAATGTAACTTTTTATACGGGCCCTAGGTCCTCCATCTTATGTTTAACACTAGAGAGACGGAGGGGCCTGTGTGGCCCCTCGCGCAGTTTATTGTTTAATAACTCGGATAATATCTAACGGAACTTAATGGAATTTTCTGACTTTTCATTATATGACACTATTTGAATGCTTCTTTAACCATTTAATCATTCGCCTCATAGTACTGTTAATATTGATCCTTATACTTAGAAAGACGGGAGAGGCCACAGTGGCCCCTAAGCATTTTGACATTTAAAAAATTTATTTTTTTCCTTTCTCCTAATTGTTGTAGCATAAAAAAATGCCATTCACTCTAGTTTAACCTGTAACTTCCTCTTTATGCAGTCGATTGCGTATCCAAATGCTATAAACAGTACCGACTGCTTACCATCCCAACGGTGGCCATTGCTCTTAGAAAGGAAAACTAATTCAACCTTTTGCCCAGTATAGAAAGAAAAACTAAAAATAATTAAGTACTAAGTTTTTATTTAGTCATGAAAGAAGGTGTATCAGGCATGTGGGCTCCCTCAGGAAGAATTTTTAAAAGAATTCACTCCAAAAATGGGTAGGGGCCACACCGGTCCCTTCAGTCTTTCTAGGTATACAGAAAATGTCAGTCGTTCTAGTGTTAAAGAAATCATCTCGATTGAAAACTATTTCTGACACAAAAAATTTGAACATTTGTGCGACCAAAACTCAGGCAGATATTCCAGTTTTAAGGGAACATACAAAAGATGAGATTGGAACTTATTGTCCTTTCAGAAGAATGAGAGGTTGTCAAAGTAAGAAAAACAAGGTATTTATATTTTTCATTGTTATTCAGAAATAAATGCAAATGTTATTTATTCTGTGATACGCAAAAACACACGAACAAATTTCGAACAGTTTGAAAAACCACACTCTATGCACAAATATAATTTTAAACACATGTTAACCCCAACATTTCACCCCAAAAGATGTTATTAAAGGCGAGTGTAAAGTGGTGTAAGTCACAAAAGGCTGCATTTCATATCTCGATTAATATTGGTCGTACTAATTTCAAACCTTTTGCTTTAGAATTGTTTTTCAATGGTGATTATTTCCCAAAATATAAGTTAGAGGACCTGGGGCACGTATAAAACGTTAAATTTTGTATTTTTTAACTCATTTTTATTTTTACTTCAAACTTTCAATATCTTAACTCTGCAACTGATTTTTAACACTTTTGCAATTTGAACTGTCCATCTAGGACTAACCGTTGCGAAAATAGAGGTCTTGCAGGTTAAACGGGTCTAAGGACTCTTAACCTTCAAAATTTCCAATTTGTCGCTAAAAATATAGGTTATGCATAATTCAATTCTAAACAATTTGATACCTATTTATTACCATATGAAAAAACTTTTCAAGTTATCGTAAAAATGCATAAGCTTTCCACATAAAGGTTTATATTAAATTAGGCATAATATATATTTTTTCCAGAAAGTCGAACATTTTGAAGGTTAAGAGTCCTTAGACCCCAAAACGGAACACCCTGTATACAGACTACCAAATTACTTTTAAATTTAAAAAAAAAAAAACGCCTTCCAAAAAATACCCAGGAACTAAAAAGCAAAAAATAACTGACTACACGTTCCTTCTATTTCCTACCCAAACATAGAAATGAAATTTATTTTACAATTCCAGTACAAAAATCAACTAAACTAAACCCCGAATTATAAAATAAACACTGATTTAATTTACTATACGATGAATTATTTTAAATACCTAACTAATTATATATGATCTCTTAATTCTTAATAACCTTATGAAGTCGGGTCCTAATATAAACAACTACATAACGTAACTGACAACCCACCGAATCCTTGAATTAAACACCAATTTAACTATGCGCGAAATTAGTCTTTAAAACTAAACCTACTTAGTTACGACTTGGAGACATTCGACGACTGTGAAGAAAGGCTTGTTCAAATGCGTAACTATGTACAAAAAAAATTGTCTTCATCATTTGTTCAACTTTATCAAAGTTTGCTTTTCGAAAGCAAATGCACGAGTCACTTAAAAAAAAAACGAAATCTCTCTAAGTTTAAATTTGTAAAATTGTAAATTTTAGAATTGTAATATTGTAAATTGTAATTTCTGTTTCGCAATTAGTGTTATGTAACTTGTGATAAAAGTCGCATGTTTCTTCACATGGCCCCACTATAGATGAAGATTAAAATTTCCACTTGAATAGATTTTATGTTTGCTTCAGAGAATCCTTAATTCCAAATTTCCATTATCATTACTCTTAATAATATATATTTTTAGTACTTTCTTTAACTATGGGTAATGAAAGTATAAACCTTTGTTTTATGGCCTTTGTTTATCAATGGGTTTTATATTTAATCGTTTGTGAGGGAAATTGCATGAAATTTATTGTTTTACCCTTAACTTTTCCCTAAAGAACAAATAGGGTAAATCAAAGATTTGGAACCTAAGTTAGACCACCCCTAAACAAAACCACCACTAAACAAAAGAAAAACCTTAAAACCGGTTCACTAAGTGAGACGATATACAAAGTTAATAAAGTACAAATCGATTTAAATGTGACTATGATATTTGAAGTGTTCCCTCAATTTCATCAAACCTGAACATGATTAACATTAGACCGCCGATTAACTATGCTGTTTCAAACAAAAAAAGACTTTTCCTTATCGGTACAGGCAGGGGCGTGCACAGAAATTTTGGAGCTCATCACAAATGACTTTTCCGGGCCCCCTCTCCATATTGTTTACCCCTACATTTCACCGTTAGTGACAAAAATATTGGGGCCCCTCCAGGCTCGGGCCCGGGCCAACAGCTGTCCCTCCCCCCTCTCTGTGCACGCCCCTTGGTACAGGTGTCTTCGAGTATTTATGGAACATTGTACAAAGAAAAAACAAAGCCAACGAGTTCAGAACCTCCTCCTTTTTTTGAAGCCTACTAATTAATATAACCCTAATTTCAAATTGAACTGGCGGCATCGTGAAATAAAAAATCCAGAATATTGGTCAAACTTCAGAATCATACACAGTTATAATGTATATTATTAAAGGATATAAATTAAATCGTGGGGGAGGTATGTTCTGTATTCAATTCCTCCTCAATTGAACACTAAATATATTTAAAAATAGGAATATTAAATAAAAAACTTTATATTTTAGTGCCTAAATAAAGTAGTAAAATTTATTAGTAAATAAAATATTAAGGTAATTAAATCAACTATTAAAGTAGCAAAATATATTTAGTTTACTGCTTTGCTACGCAGTAATAAATACATTAGTAACAATTATAATAAAAAAATTACCATGCAGCGCAGAGTTGAGAAAATTAATCATCCATCTGCCGCGAGAATTAAATATCGTTCAAGAGAAAGCCAAAAGCTTAGGTGTGAAAATACACCGATCACAGCAACACCACGTGACCATGACGAATGAAATTTAAAGTTTCTTGGATTTATCCGGGACCCCTTATCAGATCCAGACCAAATTACAATGTGACCATCTGGGAAGTATACCCTTCCAAAAAAAAAAAAAAAATTCAAATTTGTCCAGTAGTGTTGGAATAATTCGAAAACACACATAAAAAGCCGCAATACGAAATCATAACCTCTTTTTTTAAAGTCGGTTAATAAAGCTGAAAACATTTTATCAAATACAGCTCAACTCATTATACAGTTGGCGCCGATTAATTGAATCAACCGCTTTAATGAATCAAAGTGCCAAAAATAGATTAAAATCCAGCTTTGTTTAATTAGCTGTTTTATTGAATTAGCCGCTTTATGAAATCAAAACTGCTTAGAACTAACGTGATTCATATATGCGGCGACCACTGTACCGAATTGACAGTTCCCAGTACTAATGCTGTAAATGTGCTTTTTTCGCAATAGCACTCAAATGGCAAGAAAGCTTTCTTCCTGGTAAAGTTGTATGTGGAAGCTTTTATGCAAACGAAGCACGTTTGTTATCATAACACTGTTAAAATTCATCTAGATTTTTTTTTATTGCAATTAAACAAAAACCTCAACATTGAATTTTAGTTTGTCAAAAAAATGTCAAACTGATAACGTGTTATAAGTGCGTTCAAACTGTTGCAGCAAATAATCCCATTTTTTATGCACTTTTTTGCAGTGAGCTGAAGTAAAATGAAAAGATTGAAGGGTAGTCAGTACCCCCTATACCGTCAATGTTAATTTTCACAGGTTCATGCACTTTTTTCGGATAATCTATTAAAGATACAATTATGAAATATTTTCTGTAACTTAAGTAGACTCTTTTCTCTATACTGAAGTAAACTTTTACCTAAAGAAAGCTCAGTTTTTTTTTAACTCGAATGTGAAAGTCACTGCATTTTTTTTTTCAAAAAATGCCATTTTGCAACACGAAATCAGCGCTATAAAAAATTATTTTTCGAATATGAGAAAAAGTTTACTTCAGTATATGTAAATAGATGTATGAAATAGGTGGTAAACATTTCAAAGCCTAGCACAATTTAGTTTCTGAGAAAAAGGAACATTTAGTTTCAAAAATACCATTTGGAAATATTGCAATTTAAAGGGGAAAATCATACCTCATCAAAATAGATTAACATTTTTTTAAAGTTAATCTTAACTAACTTCTAGTATGAGCACGATCAAGAAGCTTGTATCATTAAAAAGGTATTAAAATGGAGTTTCAAAATATATAAAATCAAAAATTCTAATTTTTGAAAGTATTTAGTGTACTGACTCTCCTTAAAAGAGCTTAAAATATGCATAGTTCAAGCTTCAAAAAAAGTTAATCAATCGACAAAAAAAAAAAAAAAAAAATCAGTAAATTATATTCCTTTTTTCTACAAGACGACTTTTAGTTCCTGAAGAGTGAAACAATAATGAAAACAAATTTTAATATTATTCTGGGTATCCATAACTAATGATTAAAAGGAGAAGATAACGGTTTCAAGCAACAATTATCCACAATCAACGTAAAGCGTGGCGTTCATTCTAAATAACACTCTATCACATTAGATTTAATACAAATTGTATAATAAAATAATTCGTTTATTCTAACTGAATTCTAATGAGAAATAAATTTATCTTCTGGAACATTGTTATCTTTAGCATTTCAGGCAGAATTTTCAGACTCGAAAAGAAAATGACTTAATAATTATGGCGCTAAACGCCTTAGTAAATAATAAATTTCAAATTACTGAAGTCTTTTTAACGCTATTCTTCTATGTGTGTAAAAGTAATAATAAAATATAGGTTTTGTTAAAGCTTGACAAAACTTACTGGTATGGTTGAATGAAAAATATAATTTTGACTGAACTTTAAGAGATGTTTCATTGTAACAATTGATTTTTTTTTTTTTTTTTTTTTGAGATTCTATTTGACCAAAAATTTTGGCCCACGACAAAAATTTTTGCTTTCTTTCTTACATTTGTAACTAACGTTATATATATAAAGTGTGGTAAAAAAATAATGAGCCTTGTTTTTTTAAACGAAAGTTTTACTTTTTCGACACTGTAATTTCCTCATCGGTTGCTGCATACTGAAGGAATAACTGTTTACATTCTTGGTAGTAGCGCTGAAAGCTTCAATTGGTCGGACCTTATGTGTCGGTTCTCAAAATAATGGTATTTTAAGACATTTTAAATTTCGGAAAATAAAAAGTCCAAAGACTCAGGATAAAGTGAAAAGGGCGACTAAGAAGCAATGGAAATCCCTTTTAATTTTAAAATGTCCATGCCGGAAACATATCGTAATTACCTTGTTTAGTACAACAAATGATTTGAGCTTTTAAATATTGACAACATACCTTAGCAACAAATATTAATGATTAATTTTCTAATGGGTTCAACTTTTGCGACATGGCAAATGCCAACACTATGGGCGTGATAAAATAATATGGAATTTAAACTGTGAGAACAAATATATATTATTGAATGTATGCTTACAAAACCGAGAACGTGTTTGGTTTTGAACGCACTTACTGCATTTTTTTAATTAGGAAAAAAACCAAGAACAAAATGAAAGAAAAAAAAACTCATGTTTACTTACGAGTTATTGCTCCCAAGATTATTATTTTAACGGGAAACCAAATTTAAAGTTGTAGACCTTTCCGTAATAATTTACTAGAAATGGATTATGAATGAAATGACAGAAAAATATATATTTATTTCTTTTCTGAGATAGAAGTCACTTAATGAGTTTCAGTAATGTTTTTCGGAACTTTATTTGAAAATGAATTTTTGTTTAATGAATGAGACAAATATAGCTAAATATGAGTCTTAAATATTATTGCTGAACTTTTTGTCATTTGCAATGAAATAGTATTTCTTCGTTTATAAAGATAAAGAATGGTACGTTTCTCAGGGAATATTTTAATTGATGTCTTTGTAACATTATTGCTCTTTAATATGTTTTAACTAACAGATAATGTAACTGTTTGGAAATGTTCAAAGGAGTACATTGTTTGTCTGAATTATTGCAGAAATCCGTAGAAGTGCTGAAAATAAATCAGTTTTCATTTCAAGGAAATCTTAAATATTAGCTTTTTCGCGTAAAACCAATAACATTTTTTTTAAAGGATATAGTAATT
The DNA here is from genome assembly GCF_026930045.1 of Uloborus diversus. Lineage (NCBI taxonomy): Eukaryota > Metazoa > Arthropoda > Arachnida > Araneae > Uloboridae > Uloborus > Uloborus diversus. The sequence continues at coordinate 171,599,831 of NC_072735.1, read as the reverse complement.
TACTTTGAAAAATAGTCCATTCTTTAGTAATTCAAAGTTACAGGCAGAAAAGAAATTGTTTTTAAACCATGCACGCGTGTCTTTCATGATTGTTAGCTCATGTAATGGGAAAATTCAAGGCTAACCATTTTTTTTCGTTGCTAAAGGAACTTGATGTCTAGACACATTTCCAAAGTGAAACAAAAAACTAAATTTCTTTTGTGGTTATTACAATTAAATGTTTTAAAAAGATTGTATAACTATAGTTCAAAAGGAGTTTACATAAATGGTACTTGCATAAATAGTATTGCATGGTAATTTAAGGATTTTTAAATGATTTGACCACTTTGTGTAAAATAACAAAGTGTAGAAATAAGCTTTCAGAGAAATCGTTCGAAACACAAGAACAGTTTGCAAAAACTGTTTAACCCAAATTAATGAAAAACCATTTAAAATATAGCACTGGATCATTTCAGTTCAACATTTTACGATAGATTACTCTAATATATCATGTTTTGAGAAAGCTTAAAGGAAAAGATAGACCGTTCATTGAATTGTATTGATTCGAAATGAAACACTCCCTCAGCCGAATTGAGAAGATTGGAGGAATACCGTGTAACGAAGGCTGTAAAAAGTTATGTTCTTATATTAAAATGCATGTTCCTTAAATATACTAACTCGCTTTATGTTTAATTTTGATATGCACGCAAGAAAGTTTTTACCTTTCTCTTCAAAACGATTTGGGTAAATATGTGTTTACAGTCGAAAAACTTCAAACAATAATACAAGTCCACAGCAACTGCAGATGGTGAAAAATAACTGCATCATGCCGATCGGAAAGGTTAAAGGTAGAGTAGACCCAAAAGGCGTGTCTTCCATCTGGGAACTATTTCCTTCCGCTAAAGATGCAGTAATAAGCTGGCCATGCAAATGACCGATGACAGCACCAATTATGCAACTTGATGGATGGGATAGGCGCTAGGAGCAATTGAAAATGATGCTGGAAGTTTTGTCGTTTTGGGAGAGGGTATGACTACGTACTCTTTCAGAATTAATTAGGAACGTGTTTAGTACGTATAATAGCCAGAAGTTTCGTAAGGGACTGACTGGTTTTGGAAAAAACAGCATGTTGAAGAAGAGTTAATTCTAGTAAAACAAAAAGTGCATGTAAAACGTGTCCCCATAACATTACCAATGTTTAAAGACGTATGCAGGAGAATTAGAAAGAAATAGATATTTTATGCGTTAGTACGTAGGTATGTTGACTTATGTATGTTGTATACAATACGCAAAAAACTGCTTGATTATAATACTTGACACTATAGTGAAAAATTGATGAAATATTAAGCAGACTTTTCGAGATATCCGAATTTTGCAGGAACATTCACAAATAACTAGGAAGCAAAAATATTTAGGGTAAGTGCTCCAGTAGTCTGCCAGAAGGACATAAAACTGCACATAAATTAAATATGTATAACTTAAAATCGGTTATGATGCATTCACACATTTCATCACCTGTCCTCAACTATCATCCAACAACAGTGAAGTTGTAAGTACGTTTTATTAAGTAGTAATGAGTCATTTTATTTTAAATGGTGTGCCCATCATCCTAGTTTGCGATTCTGCTTATTTTTTTCTTAAGAAGACATTACCCTTTAAATGTTAAGTACCCTTATTCTTTACGTTCTGATGTAAATTTGCTTTTACTTGTGTTTTAATGGATAGTGTAACATTACGTTTCAATTAAAAAATAAACTCCTTTTTTGACTCAATTATTTTTAGACGGGTGGCCGACCATTGGGTACTGAATTCTTTTGCATTTCCAATAGTCTGTCATGGCAGATTGACCACTGGTTCTATACTGTTTTTTTGATCTACCCAGTAGTCAACTGCGTACCTAATATGGATTTTCTAATGCTCACCAAATACTATTTGAAATAAAGTATTGACACAGCGGTGATTTAGCTGTTTTGAGAAAAAATTCCCTGTTTAACTTTATTTCTTCTAAAGAAAGGGTTTAAACTTTCCGCCTAAACTTTTTTTGACAAAAGGGGGCTATTTCGTCATTTTATTGCCTTTAATATTGATTTTAATTTAGAATTCTTGAAAACTGGTGTTGTAAATTTAGTCCATCATTGCGTTTAGAATAAATGTTTTATTACTTTTAACATTTTATTACCAAATGGTGATTTATCGTCTTTCTTATCAAACCATCTTACGTTTATGGTTTGATTTTGCTAAGGTTAGTTATTTTAAATGTTGGTAACACTTTTTATTACTGCTCCCATAACCAAATATTTATTTCCTTGGGTTTTCTTCTTTAGGAAATCAAAATGTATTTCTTGTTTAAAATAATGCAGACAAAGCTTCAAAATTGCATTCATTTTAGTTTATTGATTGTTCACAAATATTCTTGTTCAAATATGCATGATTATCTTCAATACACCCAAAATGTGTGAATTTTCAATTTACCTACATACAGACCCGTCACTTGGGCAATCAATGGGGGGAAGGGGGCAATTGACCCCTCTGGATTTTCACAACATAATGCAGTTATGCATTTTTGCTTGTATTTTGATGCTTTTTTTCCTTTAAAATAAACTGAGTTCATATCCTTTGCCCCCGCCCCTTCCCCTGCCTGCCGAAAAACTTTGAAAGCACGGACGAGCCTACGTAATTCATCTTACTGCAGTTCATTTAGAACGAAGTACCATTATTTTTTATGATAAATTTTGCTTTAGACGTGACCTTGATTGCTAATCTTTTAAGTAAAAGGATTTTTACTTTTATTGTTTTAAGGTGAAATTATTTCCAAAACTACAATTTTAATTTTGTGTTCCGTATGTTGAAGTTCCGTTGTAATGAACATAGACTAGTCAAAGTCAATCATATTGATCAATAATTCGCTCTTTATCGGTCATGAATTCTATCAACACTTTCGTTCAGTCTTAATGCTAACATCAACAGTTAACAATGAAACCTTTTCGTGCCTGGGTGGGGGGAGGAGTCCTAATTCTCATGTTTTGGAAATTTTCAAAATCCCCCCGCCGCCTCAAAAAAAAATTCGGCTTAACCCGGGTCTTTTCCATTCATCAAATTTCTTCTTTCGGAGCATATGATATCATTTTAGTTAACGACGTAGAACGGGGGTTCACAAACTTTCAGGCTCTGCAGCCCCTTTGAAGACTGACATCAGGTCACCCCCCCCCCTTTCCCTCCGTACGTGCTTAATACACGCAATCTAATTGGAAATTGGAGCTGATATGGATAAGTGAAAACTAGGAAATAAAGAAAAATCTAGATAGTTTCACACATGAAATATAACTCAACTGTTCAAAGCTTTATATTGAACAACTTATTACTAGAACATATAAAATCCAAGATGAAAAGAATTAAATACAGTTTTTTGAGGTAATTTAGAATTCAAGTGAGGTTGGCGTACACATTAGTCAATTTCACAACATTAATGAGAGGGTTGATTTTATTTTATTTAATATACCCTAACGCCCCTCCCCGCCTTGAGATTCTTTTGCAACCCCGCCCTGTAGGTTGAGAATCGCTGATGTAGAAGATAAATAATAAATTATTTTTTGCATGAGATGCATATTCAAACTGATTGCAGTTTAGAAGATAGTATTACATTATGAAGACCTCCAGAATGCAAAATTCTTTCGTAATCACTGGAATATTTAATTTCTTAAGTACACTGCCGTGTGCAGGTAAACCGCAGTATCTGCAGAAATGAGTTTTCGAGATATTTGAAGAAACGCGTTTTGGACTCCATACTAACAATGGGGAAATGTTGGAATTTGACGTCTTTTTCGCACCTTTTTTTCAGCGGAAACCAAATAAGCGAGCTTGTACACTAAAGATAATGCACAACATTTGACAAAAATGCAAAAAGAAAAAAAAATGAAAAATGAAAAATTTGCAGTTACTGCCCTTTACCTGCACACTGCTGTGCTGCAAGTTTTGCATTCAACTTTGTTAAAATTTATTCACTTACACCTCATAAGAGTATCGAAAATGAAACGGCCGACTACTGACTCATGCATGGCCGAGCACTGGGTTTCTATGGCCAACTTCTGGAGCATTTTCTCGTATTAACAATAGCTTGGTTTTTAAAATTAAAAAATATATATTCCAGAAACAAGTTAGTGGATAATTATCAGAAAGGCACAAAGTAAAGGTATACATTGCCTTTATTGTTGTATTGATAGCTGAAATTTATAGTTTAACAAAACTCAACAACTGATCTCTTAAATGGCCGACTATTGGAGCATTTACCCTATCTAAGAAAAAAAAAATCATGTTGCGAAAGCAGTAACCATGTATGCGAAAGGTTGAGAAAGATTGATACTACATGTGTTATTTATGTTATATGCAATGCATACTAAAATTTCGCGGTTTTCGGAATAGCCACGTTCACAAACAGATCAGAAGAAAAGTATGCCTTGCCTATGCGCTATGTTATAAAATATCAAGAAAAACTAACTACAGACCAATAGCGTTTCGAGGCAGCCAATGTTCACAAGAGCATATACGAAATAATCGGACCAAGTTTTTATTTCAAACTAATGTTTCTACTAGCATAAATAAGCTAATCTTATGAAGTCAATAGTTGTCTCACAAGATGATACATACTACAGATAAATGATTGTTCGAAAAAAGTTTCAATTTTTACTGGATAATTTTCCTAATTTTTAGATGTTGCTAAAGTTCTACCGTATTTTATTCAAATTATTGTTTCAATTATACCATTAACATCAAATAACTGATGGCTCCTTTACATATTCGGCGATCAATTGATGTGAATAAATTCATAAATATACGGTACCTTAAAGCAAACATGTTTAGTAACGAATAATTATCTTTGTGCTTGAAAATTAACTAAATCAATTAGCCAGCGTTTCGATGCACGAAAATTGCAATTACTGCAGACAGGTGTTTCGGTTTTACAAGGAACACCGTTTTCAATTTAAAGCAGTATGGGCTTTCTGATGAAGACATTTCATCCAAAAGCTCACACTTATTTGCTTTGAAAAATATTTTCCTTGTAACACCGAAACACGTGTCTGCAATAATTTGCAATATTTGTACATCAAAACGTTGGTTCGTTGATACAGTTAAACATTTATTTCAAACAAAAAGTTGCAAAACATTCGTTGCTACTTCAACACCTTTTTAAAGTAAGTATTCCTTTAAAAAAAAGAAAAAAGTATTTGTTAGCAATACCAAACTGATCCTCCATACCAACTATTTCACATATATATGAGAAGTTTTCGTATAAAATGCATATTCCCATTGTTCTACAAATTGCTTTGCGATAATGCCCCATATTTTGTCTTGAACGATGTAGCAAATATTTTCGAAAGAAAAGAGCATACGATATTTATTGAAAATGGGATGAAAAAGATGCAGTCTTGTTCTTAGGTAAAAGAAAATGGCACCTGAATACATTTAGAACATTCATATTTTGAGCTACATTTCGTATTTTCGCTCTTTGATGGTGTACTCGTATATAACGACAAGGTGTATTTTTTTCTCCTTGAAACTGGCTTCTTTTTTGAGCTTTAACGACCAGCTATGGAAATCCATTTTGAATACATATTTCTATTTTCATAAAAATACCGGAATACCATAAGTGCTAGCTATTGAATAAAACATATATGAATGTAATTTCTTAATTTGGAACGCCAGTATTTGTCCATATTTTCAATATTGACGAAATGTTCGGTAAATACGAAAATAATATAACTTTTCCTATACCGATCGCTGCCACAAAATATGTGACATAATAAATACACTGCACTAAAAAAAATCCCTCTTTAGATTTTTAAGAATTAAAATTTTTTCAAAAATTATTTCAACACATAGAGAAATACTAAAACCTAACTTTTTAGTTTAGTAGTCATGGTGTGTTTTCTAATTTTTACTCATGCATATAATGCTTCATGATTACAATTCGTCTTAAGTTTAAAGTTTTGTCAAAAAACCAGGTGTTTAACCAAAGCTTACTCTACGTGCGATATACCAAACATCCTGGTTATCACATCCAGAGATTGCAGTTTCGTTTTAATTAGAACTCTTCACTCTGGATTAGAAAATAACCGAGCTGCAGGCTGGTGTCATCTCATTGAAGCTGAGAGTGCCAACAAGCTGGTTGATAAAATTGATTAATCTCATTTGTAAATGTCCGCAGTCTGTTGCGGTTCAGTTCTTGAATGGAGTGGTTTCCAAAATTTTAAAAGTATTTTTTTCTGAAAAAGCATGCTTAAAAACATAGGATCCGACCATTTTTTTTAAATAATTTAAGTTTAATGTTTTTAAAACAATACTGAAATCGGAGCTCTTCCATTGTTTACGGCTTCTGCCGAAGACATCACAAATGATGAAATGCCATTCAGTGTTGCCATTCACAGTGCAAAATATTTAATTCGCATCTTTACTCACGTGTATTTTCAACGATAGGGTTGATAGCAAGCGTAGAGTTCAATTTTAATTCGCTGCTTAATGATCATAACGTGGAAACGAAGTAGAAAGATGCGCCAAAGTGCATCATTTGTGACGTCATAAAGGTCACGCCTTGTTTGAAAAATCGGATATTTTAAAAAATTTATTAAAAAATAACTGTTGGGAAAATGAAAGTATTTTCTGGGTCCATGTATTTTTTTTGCTCATTCTATCCATTTCAATGAAAAAAATGATTTTGACTGAAGGAAACCATACCCATTGAAGGCAAAGTTTGTGTAATTAGCAGCAAGTTTGTTTGAATTGGACTATTCATTCAAAAGTTATTGAAGGAAGGAAGGGGTCACACAAACCGACATTCATACATTCTCCTCATCTCAATACTCTACTTTTCAATTTTTAATATGTCTATATTGATTTTGTTTTTCACGATAGTTAAAAGATGTATTAAGCTTTCTTTCATGCTTATTTATTTATTTATTTTTTTTTAATGTTCCCATATTGTGACAACAGGAGAAAGTTTAATACTGAACATTTATTTTCCAATTATGTTTTTTATGCATTAAATATATTTTCCATTAGAAGTTTATAAACATAACAGTAGAAAATAGCGTTCACTGCTTTGGAAAACACTGCGCAGACATTTTCTTCTTTTCGAAAAAAAAAAAAACTTTTAAAAAATCCCTAGATTAAAGCGTTGAGCAGAAGATAGAACCCCCAAAGAGATTCGATTCGACCAACCATGGTCAGAAAGTAGGTTGGGGAGAGTATGTATGACTGGCTGCTTTGCCCCCAGGACATTTAGAATAAGAAAGAAAGTTTTCTAAGTGTTCACCTTTCGGGATGAAACGGGTAGTGAACTTTTTTTTTTTCTCTTGTGTTGCTCAAGAGCATAAGAAAGTTTAAAAAAGAAAGGGAAAAAAAACCTGCATTAAACTTGATTTTTCTTTTTAATAGTTTCTCTCAAATTTCTGCGAAGAGCAAAAGCATGTACGAAAAACTAAAATTTCTCGAGTACATTGTTTTGTACTTTCACCTTTTTTTTTTTTTTTTATCCCCGTGGAAAGTGTGACGGAGACAGTGAGATTTTAAAAGGCCGTAAAAAGAGAACTCGAATATTTTAATTCAATTAAATATTTTTTGTTTGCTGTGTTTTAGTTCGGAAACTAATATAATTACGCAGAAATAGTGTGCATTAATATACTATTGAACTTTTTACCTCTTTGAATGCATACTGAACAAAAATAAGCTTAATAATGTTTTTTTTTCCATAATTTTTCCTCCTCATCCAAATGTACTATACATCTAATATTAGTATTGTTATGAATCTATATTTTTAAAAAGCTATAAATCTATACTTAAAAAAAAGACAAAGCTTTTTATCTTTTTTTTTTTTTTGTCAATTATCTGCGTTCATTTTTTTGTGTTTTTACTTTCAATGAATGTGATTTTTAAGAAAGGTTTTTTTAACTTTTATTTAAGTATACTCATGTACTGCGATTTTTTTCAAATATTTTTTTCTTGATTCTCTTGGAGAGATTTTTTATCATTCTTTAGAACATTGCTGTGTAGGTTTTTATCCATGTTTTAGTACCGTTAGTTTTCATCTTGAATTTAAGTCTTTAATTAAGATCTTTTGTATTTATATTTATTCCTTAAAGGGATTACTAAACCTTAAGTTTATCTATTTTTACATTAGGTTTGTATATGAGTGGGCGTGCATCATCTGGAGAGAATTATTTACTATTCTAGAGCAATATTTTTTCTTAGTAAAAAAATAATCAAAGCATTTGTAAGTAAAATAAGCTTACTGTGTATTCAAGAAGAATTTAAAATTTTCTGTTTAACACTAGAAAGACGGAGGGGCCTGTGTGACCCCTCGCGTAGTTTATTTTTTAATAACTCGGATAATATCTAAAGGAACCTAATGGAATTTTCTGACTTTTCATTATATGACACTATTTGAATGCTTGTTTAATCATTTAATCATTCACCTCATAGTACTGTTAATATTGATCCTTATACCTAGAAAGACGGGAGGGGCCACAGTGGCCCCTAAGCATTTTGACAATTAAAAAATTTATTTTTTTCCTTTCTCCTAATTGTCGTAGCATAAAAAAAATGCCATTCACCTCTAGTTTAACTTATAACTCCCTCTTTATGCAGCCGGTTTGATATCCAAATGCTATAAACAGTACCGACTGCTTACCATCCTAACGGTGGCCATTGCTCTTAGAAAGCAAAACTAATTCAACCTTTTGCCCAGTATAGAGAAAAAAATTAAAAATAATTAAGTACTAAGTTTTTATTTAGTCATGAAAGAAGGTGTATCAGGCATGTGGGCTCCCTCAGGAAGAATTTTTAAAAGAATTCACTCCAAAAATGGGTAGGGGCCACACTGGCCCCTTCAGTCTTTCTAGGTATACAGAAAATGTCAGTCGTTCTAGTGTTAAAAGTATTAAAAATGTATATTTGAACTTTGGTTTACGTTGATTGTCCTAAGAAAAACAATCTGCTTCAAACAATAAAAGTAAAAAAAAAAAAAGAAGCGACAATGTAAATGAAGACAACTGAAGTTAACGAGGTCTGCGGAAGTTATCCGACAGAACCTAAATACTTGCAGATCTATTTGAGACATCTGTAAAACATTTAGCATTAAATATAAATTGTGCATATAATTTGTCGAAGTAAACTAATAATTACGTTTTTGTTTTAGGTGAGTACTTCTTGCATAATTGGTTCTACTTCTACTTTTGGATTAAATATTTAAAACGTACATGGTAAGAAAATACAATGACTTTAAATTATATCTCTTTCAAGATATTTTTTAAGCAATGCAAATTCTCCTATTCTTGGAAAATTTCAAGTACAGAAGTTTTACTTTGTACAGGAGTTTAACAAGCTTTGAATCTCATTTCAGGCTAGTTACCAATTTTAAAGTTCTTCATTTGATATTTTACTTTTTCTTTGTTTCATCTACTTCACTTTTTAGTTATTACATATTTTGTTAAGGGAGACAAATATTCTTTTTTGAATGCTTAAAAATGGTAGGAAATATGTGTTATGGTTTTTTCCCCCAAAACAGGTGCCACTGTCAGAGATAAGTTTTTATTCTTAATATTTTTCCCAATACACAAAACAAGATCTTTAACCATTTATAATAGTGCTAGATTTAAATATTTCTGTAAAACATAATGGCAACATAATTTCACATTACCTTTGCTTGTGCAATACAGTGCTTGCTGATTTAGTCGTTTTATAATTTGTGTTAAAATATATTAGTATTATTTTGCGAAAAAAATGTTGACCTTCCATTTCAGGATGTGTTGAAAAGAATAACGGTAATATCGAATATTGTTCAATTCTACACATCGTTCTACTTACACGTATAGTGCATAGTTACTGCTTTCAAACATGATATTTTTGTTTGAAAAACTATATTCTTAAGTAACTAAAACAAAATAAATTTCTTCATTTAGATTAATTGTAACTGGTATGTTTTTACGCCACATTCAATGTTTCGATTAGAAACAGCTAATCAACCGTTTAAAAAAAAGGAAACAAACTATTTCAAGTTAAAAACGAAAATAGAATATTATTATTAACACATTCAGTAATTGCAAAAGAAAAAACACATCGATGACAAATTTCGAAAAAGATGAAAATTAAAGACATTTCCAAGACTATGTTTCTTTATTTCTTGTCACTGTTCTTGCTTATTAATAGCAAATATTTGTGAAAATTTTTTGTCGAACATAAAACTCAACGACTATTAATAGAATTTCTTAACATGAATATTAAACTACTAATATAGGACTATAATTAGAATGTTTTTTTAAATATCTCTTCAATTTATAATCCTCACTTTTTTGCCCTTTTTTTTCATTCTTTAATATCGAAGCTTTTAAGTATTTATTTTTCTATCCGGATTTTTTTTTTTTTTTTTTTTTTTTGCTAGAATAATAAAGTAGCTGTAATTATATGATTTTTAAAAAAATATGTTCAGTATTCATCAGTGCTTTATTCTTTTTAGTGCTGTACGCTTTTCAGTACTTTATGCTTTCAGTGCTTTATGCCTTTCTTGTTTCATTGTTTCGATGAATAAGGCAGATATTTATTTCTTTTTTTTGAGCTGTCGTCAAAATTTTTATCTTTCCCCATAATGTTTATCCTTGTAACCCCAAAACACATGGCTGAATTTACAATTGTTAAGGGTCATTCCATAGAAATATCAACCTCAACCTCAGAATTTTTTTTCCACAAAGCCTTACTTGTGACCTATCATTTCATTCAGCATACTTTCTAGTTCATAAATCCAGTAACAGTTTGCAAAAATTTCATTCGGTGTTTTTCTTCTGGCTCTAAACGTGCGAGGTTGTAGAAAAGGCTTAGCATGTGCAAAAAAACATGCGTCTACGTTTTCTTGTGTACTATAAAAAATTTTCCAAATTTTTAAAAGAACAATGTTTATTCTAAATGATTAGATATTGGTCCAATAAAATTGACTGTTCTTTTTGCATACATTATAAGATAAGTATTTTAATTAGTTTGGTTATATCACTGAAAATATTTACGTTGCGTTAGTCACAAAAATGTACTATTTTCTGCTTAAAAACTAAACCAGATGATTAAACCAAACAGCACTTTTTATTTTTTTACATCTGTGTCATACCTACTTAAAAAGTGCAAAATATTTATTTTAGTATCAGTAGATATAAAATAATTAGTGTGACTAACGTACATTTGAGCTGTGACTAACGTTTAAAAATGACTGCTAATATTCAAAACTTATTTAATTTAATGTGCATTTTCATGAACAATTTTGAATATGTAAGCATTATACATTAATTAAAAACATAACGGGTGAAACATACCAGTAATATTACATTGTAGACCTTCTGTTTACTTAGAAAAATACTTTTTTAAAGGTCTCTAAAAATATACTTTCAATTTAAAGAATTATTAAAAAAGAAATAAGGTGAGTAAAGCAAAGTAAGTACTCTGCTATCAACGCAAGAACCCAAGCTTAAGAA